>NC_080734.1:17053391-17268391 GCF_019097595.1 Hemibagrus wyckioides | reverse complement strand
GTGTGATGGTATAAGAGTGTGTGAGTGTGTATGTGTGAGGGTATAAGGGTGTGTGTATGTGTGATGGTAGAGTGTGTGAGTGTGTATGTGTGATGGTATAAGAGTGTGTGAGTGTGTATGTGTGATGGTATAAGGGTGTGTGTATGTGTGATGGTAGAGTGTGTGAGTGTGTATGTGTGATGGTATAAGAGTGTGTGAGTGTGTATGTGTGATGGTATAAGAGTGTGTGAGTGTGTATGTGTGATGGTATAAGAGTGTGTGAGTGTGTATGTGTGATGGTATAAGGGTGTGTGAGTGTGTATGTGTGATGGTATAAGAGTGTGTGAGTGTGTATGTGTGATGGTATAAGGGTGTGTGTATGTGTGATGGTAGAGTGTGTGAGTGTGTATGTGTGAGGGTATAAGGGTGTGTATGTGTGATGGTATAAGTGTGTGAGAGTGTGTATGTGTGAGGGTATAAGTGTGTGAGAGTGTGTATGTGTGAGGGTATAAGGGTGTGTGTGTGTGAGGGTATAAGAGTGTGTGAGTGTGTATGTGTGAGGGTATAAGGGTGTGTATGTGTGATGGTATAAGAGTGTGTGAGTGTGTATGTGTGATGGCATAAGGGTGTGTGTATGTGTGATGGTAGAGTGTGTGAGTGTGTATGTGTGATGGTATAAGAGTGTGTGAGTGTGTATGTGTGATGGTATAAGGGTGTGTATGTGTGATGGTATAAGTGTGTATGTGTGATGGTATAAGGGTGTGTGAGTGTGTATGTGTGATGGTATAAGGGTGTGTATGTGTGATGGTATAAGTGTGTATGTGTGATGGTATAAGGGTGTGTGAGTGTGTATGTGTGATGGTATAAGGGTGTGCGAGTGTGTATGTGTGATGGTATAAGAGTGTGTGAGTGTGTATGTGTGATGGTATAAGGGTGTGTGTATGTGTGATGGTAGAGTGTGTGAGTGTGTATGTGTGATGGTATAAGAGTGTGTGAGTGTGTATGTGTGATGGTATAAGGGTGTGTATGTGTGATGGTATAAGTGTGTATGTGTGATGGTATAAGGGTGTGTGAGTGTGTATGTGTGATGGTATAAGGGTGTGTGAGTGTGTATGTGTGATGGTATAAGAGTGTGTGAGTGTGTATGTGTGATGGTATAAGGGTGTGTATGTGTGATGGTATAAGTGTGTATGTGTGATGGTATAAGGGTGTGTGTATGTGTGATGGTATAAGGGTGTGTGTGTGTGATGGTATAAGGGTGTGTGAGTGTGTGATGGTATAAGAGTGTGTGGGTGTGTGTGTGTGAGGGTATAAGTGTGTGAGAGTGTGTGTGTGTGATGGTATAAGGGTGTGTGTGTGTGAGGGTATAAGAGTGTGTGAGTGTGTATGTGTGATGGTATAAGGGTGTGTGAGTGTGTATGTGTGATGGTATAAGGGTGTGTGTATGTGTGAGGGTATAAGGGTGTGTATGTGTGAGGGTATAAGGGTGTGTGTATGTGTGATGGTAGAGTGTGTGAGTGTGTATGTGTGATGGTATAAGGGTGTGTGTGTGTGAGGGTATAAGAGTGTGTGAGTGTGTATGTGTGATGGTATAAGGGTGTGTGTGTGTGAGGGTATAAGAGTGTGTGAGTGTGTATGTGTGATGGTAGAGTGTGTGAGTGTGTATGTGTGATGGTATAAGGGTGTGTATGTGTGATGGTATAAGTGTGTATGTGTGATGGTATAAGGGTGTGTATGTGTGATGGTATAAGTGTGTATGTGTGATGGTATAAGGGTGTGTATGTGTGATGGTATAAGTGTGTATGTGTGATGGTATAAGGGTGTGTGTATGTGTGATGGTATAAGGGTGTGTGTGTGTGATGGTATAAGGGTGTGTGAGTGTGTATGTGTGATGGTATAAGGGTGTGTGTATGTGTGATGGTATAAGAGTGTGTGGGTGTGTGTGTGTGAGGGTATAAGTGTGTGAGAGTGTGTGTGTGTGATGGTATAAGGGTGTGTGTGTGTGAGGGTATAAGAGTGTGTATGTGTGATGGTATAAGGGTGTGTGTGTGTGTGAGGGTATAAGAGTGTGTGAGTGTGTATGTGTGATGGTATAAGGGTGTGTGTGTGTGAGGGTATAAGTGTGTGTGAGTGTGTATGTGTGATGGTATAAGGGTGTGTGTGTGTGAGGGTATAAGAGTGTGTGAGTGTGTATGTGTGAGGGTATAAGGGTGTGTGTATGTGTGAGGGTATAAGGGTGTGTGTGTGTGTGAGGGTATAAGGGTGTGTATGTGTGATGGTATAAGGGTGTGTATGTGTGATGGTATAAGAGTGTGTGAGTGTGTATGTGTGAGGGTATAAGGGTGTGTGTATGTGTGAGGGTATAAGGGTGTGTGTATGTGTGATGGTATAAGGGTGTGTGTATGTGTGAGGGTATAAGGGTGTGTGTGTGTGAGGGTATAAGAGTGTGTGAGTGTGTATGTGTGAGGGTATAAGGGTGTGTGTATGTGTGAGGGTATAAGGGTGTGTATGTGTGATGGTATAAGAGTGTGTGAGTGTGTATGTGTGATGGTATAAGGGTGTGTGTATGTGTGATGGTATAAGAGTGTGTGAGTGTGTATGTGTGAGGGTATAAGGGTGTGTGTATGTGTGATGGTAGAGTGTGTGAGTGTGTATGTGTGATGGTATAAGAGTGTGTGAGTGTGTATGTGTGATGGTATAAGGGTGTGTATGTGTGATGGTATAAGTGTGTATGTGTGATGGTATAAGGGTGTGTATGTGTGATGGTATAAGTGTGTATGTGTGATGGTATAAGGGTGTGTGAGTGTGTATGTGTGATGGTATAAGGGTGTGTGTGTGTGAGGGTATAAGTGTGTGAGAGTGTGTATGTGTGATGGTATAAGGGTGTGTGTGTGTGAGGGTATAAGAGTGTGTATGTGTGAGGGTATAAGGGTGTGTGTGTGTGATGGTATAAGTGTGTATGTGTGATGGTATAAGGGTGTGTGAGTGTGTATGTGTGAGGGTATAAGGGTGTGTATGTGTGATGGTATAAGGGTGTGTATGTGTGATGGTATAAGTGTGTATGTGTGATGGTATAAGGGTGTGTATGTGTGATGGTATAAGTGTGTATGTGTGATGGTATAAGGGTGTGTGTGTGTGAGGGTATAAGGGTGTGTATGTGTGATGGTATAAGAGTGTGTGAGTGTGTATGTGTGATGGCATAAGGGTGTGTGTATGTGTGATGGTATAAGAGTGTGTGAGTGTGTATGTGTGATGGCATAAGGGTGTGTGTATGTGTGATGGTATAAGAGTGTGTGAGTGTGTATGAGTGATGGTATAAGGGTGTGTGAGTGTGTATGTGTGATGGTATAAGGGTGTGTGTATGTGTGATGGTAGAGTGTGTGAGTGTGTATGTGTGATGGTATAAGAGTGTGTGAGTGTGTATGTGTGATGGTATAAGGGTGTGTGAGTGTGAGGGTATAAGAGTGTGTGAGTGTGTATGTGAGCTGGTATAAGGGTGTGAGCATATGTGATGGTATAAGAGTGTGTGAGTGTGTATGTGTGATGGTATAAGAGTGTGTGAGTGTGTATGTGTGATGGTATAAGGGTGTGTATGTGTGATGGTATAAGTGTGTATGTGTGATGGTATAAGGGTGTGTATGTGTGATGGTATAAGTGTGTATGTGTGATGGTATAAGGGTGTGTGTGTGTGATGGTATAAGGGTGTGTATGTGTGATGGTATAAGTGTGTATGTGTGATGGTATAAGGGTGTGTGTATGTGTGATGGTATAAGGGTGTGTGAGTGTGTATGTGTGATGGTATAAGAGTGTGTGAGTGTGTATGTGTGAGGGTATAAGGGTGTGTGTGTGTGAGGGTATAAGTGTGTGAGAGTGTGTATGTGTGATGGTATAAGTGTGTATGTGTGATGGTATAAGGGTGTGTGAGTGTGTATGTGTGATGGTATAAGGGTGTGTGTGTGTGAGGGTATAAGTGTGTGAGAGTGTGTATGTGTGATGGTATAAGGGTGTGTGTGTGTGAGGGTATAAGTGTGTGAGAGTGTGTGTGTGTGATGGTATAAGGGTGTGTGTGTGTGAGGGTATAAGAGTGTGTGAGTGTGTATGTGTGATGGTATAAGGGTGTGTGTGTGTGAGGGTATAAGAGTGTGTGAGTGTGTATGTGTGAGGGTATAAGGGTGTGTGTGTGTAAGGGTATAAGTGTGTGTGAGTGTGTATGTGTGATGGCATAAGGGTGTGTGTGTGTGAGGGTATAAGAGTGTGTGAGTGTGTGTGCGTGATGGTATAAGGGTGTGTGTGTGTGAGGGTATAAGTGTGTGAGAGTGTGTATGTGTGATGGTATAAGGGTGTGTGTGTGTGAGGGTATAAGTGTGTGAGAGTGTGTATGTGTGATGGTATAAGGGTGTGTGTGTGTGAGGGTATAAGTGTGTGAGAGTGTGTATGTGTGATGGTATAAGGGTGTGTGTATGTGTGAGGGTATAAGTGTGTGAGAGTGTGTATGTGTGATGGTATAAGGGTGTGTGTGTGTGAGGGTATAAGAGTGTGTGAGTGTGTATGTGTGATGGTATAAGGGTGTGTGTGTGTAAGGGTATAAGAGTGTGTGAGTGTGTATGTGTGATGGTATAAGGGTGTGTGTGTGTAAGGGTATAAGAGTGTGTGAGTGTGTATGTGTGATGGTATAAGGGTGTGTGTGTGTGAGGGTATGTGAGTGTGTATGTGTGATGGTATAAGGGTGTGTGTGTGTGAGGGTATAAGAGTGTGTGTGTGTATGTGTGATGGTATAAGGGTGTGTGTGTGTGAGGGTATAAGTGTGTGAGAGTGTGTATGTGTGATGGTATAAGGGTGTGTGTGTGTGAGGGTATAAGAGTGTGTGAGTGTGTATGTGTGATGGTATAAGGGTGTGTGTGTGTAAGGGTATAAGAGTGTGTGAGTGTGTATGTGTGATGGTATAAGGGTGTGTGTGTGTGAGGGTATGTGAGTGTGTATGTGTGATGGTATAAGGGTGTGTGTGTGTGAGGGTATAAGGGTGTGTGTGTGTGTAAGGGTATAAGTGTGTGTATATTTAATTCCTAAAGATAGATAAATATGAATAAACCTGAAAAATCTCTGAATCTTTAGAACTGAATTATAACCCACACTCTCTCTCTCACACACACACACACACACACACACACACTCTTTCACACAGTTTTTTATAGATATGTACAGAACCTCCACTAACTGTGTCTACATCACTGAACCCCCTCCTGATTTTATTCATTCAGTGATTTTTATATATATATAATTCCTATAATTCCTTTAATTACAGTTTTTTTAATTGGCTAATTTTTTATTAAGAACAAAACTCTTCCCTGAGTTTAATAAAAACTTCATAAACTCCTGGTTACAAAAAGAAATGTTTTAGCTTTAATATGATTGCTATCCGAATGACTCTTTAGAGAAGGGTAATGTGTCTCACGGGTGTGTTTACAGCGAGCTCTGACATGTCAGATTGTGTCTAATGAAACACACACACACACACACACACACACACACCGCTTTTCTAGGCCACAGGACTCTTATTGATTTACTCTCAATGACTGCCACATGCTGGACTAGTTACAGCTGGTTGAGTAGTGTACACACACACACACACACACACACACACACACACACACACACAGTGGGTTTTGTTTTAGTGATCTCAGTAGGAACAAAAAAAAATAGACAAAATCTCTTCATTATGGAAACATCTTCCAGTTTCCAAAAATTCATTTCTTTTGCAAATCCAGTCCCACTTGTCGGAAAACAAAATAAGTCAGTAAATAAATTTTCAAAAAAATCAGAAAACAAATTTAAAAATAAATAAATCAAAAAACAAAATAACCACAATAAGAAACCAGAAAACAAATAAAAAACCCACAAAACAATAAAACAAATCAGAAAAACAAATTTTAAAAAATCAGAAAACAAATTAAAAAAAAATCAGAAAATAAAATAACCGCAATAAGAAATCAGAAAACATTTTACAAAAATCACAACAAAATGAAAAATCGGAAAACAAATTAAAAAGAAAATCAGAAAACAAAACAAATCAGAAAACAAGTACAAAAAATCAGAAAACAAGTACAAAAAATCAGAAAACAAAACAAATCAGGAAACAAATAAAAAAAAAAATCAGAAAACAAAAATTAAAAAAATCAGGAAACAAAACAAATTTATTTTATATTTTGTTTTCTGATATGCTGTTGTTTTTTTATTTTTTTGTTTTCTAATGTCTTTTGTTATTTTTGTAATTTTTAAATTTTTGTTTACTGATTTTATTTTGTTGTGTTTTTTTTCATTTTTAATTAATTAATTTATTCATTTATTCATTTATTCATTTTCATTTTGAATTTGTTAGTTTGTATTGCTCTTCTCCGCCACTGTAGTTCCTCTCTCTGAAGCCACTGAGCTGTTACTCTGTGCTGGTTCTGTCCCGATACTGATACCCGGTACCGGATCGGTGCCATCTCTATAAATAATACACTCCACATCTCCTTCTTAACCAAATGCATCTCTAAAATATTTATCCGTGTCTGACGTTGCAGGTGTCCTCGGGTCAGAGCAACACGCTTTCCATCTAATTAATGACCACTGAGCTTTATTACTAATCTGAGGTTATTATTTTATATATTTTACACTCAAACCTTCACATTTAACAAATAGTTCAAGTGTAAATCTAGCTTTAAAATTAAAACACACACACATACACTCATTCCTGTGGCTTGACCTGTTTTCTTCCTTTTCTTTACTGATTGTTTACCCGAACAGGCGAGAAAACAGACTGAAATTCCTCCACATTTCTGTTTTGTGTCATTTGTAAAGCAGAACCATCAAACCCTCTGACTTTCATCACATGCTTATTATCATTCCCTTCCTGTGATGCGAGTGTGTGTGTGTTAAGTGTATGGACCCGGGCTGTGTTTGATGTGTGACTCGAGGAGCATTGTTTACATTCTGGTCTGCGTAGCTGGCGTACCTTGGCAGTGTTCGGAAAACACATCCGCTACACCACCTCACGTCAACAACTAAACATCCTGAATGACCCGTTTCCACATCGACCGTTACGATGTTTACAGGTGTATTTGTGGCAGCGTGGGAGATGTGGACGAGCTCGGATTGTTTGCCCTTTAACACTGTCGCACTGTCACGCTGACTCTGACTGAAATCTCTGACTTTATCACAGTGAAGAAGATTCTTGGGACGTTTGAGAGTTTTCTATGTCAGTTTAAACAATTTATTTACACACTCAAAGTTAGATGTGAGCGTGAACTCGGCTTAAGGGGATTTCTGAGCGGAAGAGCAGGATGTGAGGTCACCTGGAGCTCTATGTGGAATTTGGGTGACGATGTAACGAGTGATTACTGTGATTCAATTATTTCACGCTATAGTTTTCTGAGATATGTGAAATGCTTTTTTGTTAAATGCAAAATAATAATAATAGTAATGGGCTGACAGGAAGCTGCTGGTGTGATTTTTATTTATTTATTTATTTATTTATTTATTTATTACATATTTATTTTGTCTGTTTCAGTGTTCAGGGTTTTCTATAAGTTTAAATTTGCTTTGTATAAAAATATAAAAATGCAAATAAATGTATTATAAAATTTGCTTAATTATGATTGTTTTATTAAAAAAATAAGGAAAAATGTCTAAATTTAAGAAAAGAATATATATATGAGTATAAAAGGAAAAAAAAAAAAAAATATATATATATATATATAATTTTCTTCTTCAGTGTTAAATGTTATTTTATTTTATAAAACAAAATGTTTATGAAAATATATATATTTAATGTTGAAAAAGATTACATAAGTATGCATTTAAAAAATATAAATACATGCACACGCAGAAGCTGATAAATCCTTTACTTAATTTTAATATTTTTATTGCAAAAAATGTTTTATAATAATTATTAAATATTATAAAATTATAAAAATAATTATTACAGATTTTTTGCATTTTTACATATATTTCCCTTTTAAAAAAATGTTTAAGTGAATTTTTATATGTTTAATATATAAATGTAATTTTTTTTTTAAAATAAATCTTAGATAAATAAATCTTGTTTTAGAAATTTGTGTCTTATGACAGGATTTTTATTATTATTAAAAAACATCGCTGCAGATTAGTGAGGAAATCTTACTGTGTTCACACACCTGATGTATCAGACCTTTCACATGAGGATGAAGTCTTGTCTGTCGCCATCTCTAGCCATGATGCTGTGAGTCAGAGTGTGTGTGTGTTACTCAACAACACCGGTCGTGTGTGTGTGTGTTTTGTGTAGCATCTGGTTACTGCAGACTCGGTGTAAAGGTCAACACTGACGTATAGATGGTATGGAGATAAATGACCAGGCCCATCATTCGAATATTTTTACTCTATTTGTGTCCACATACTTATGAGTATTCAGTGCATCTTACAAAAGTGTCGTGTGTGAATGATTTATATATCGCATTACGTCACTGACACTTGTAAATAATGTCATTGTAATAGGCTGGGTTTTTTCTTTTCTTTTCTTTTTTTTCTTATTTATTTATTTATTTATTTAAAATGAACTTTTTTTGTGTGAAAAACACAGGTTGTTTTTTTTTCCAGATTTGGAGTATAAATAAACATTAAATTAAGTAAGTAAATAAATGAATGAATGAATTAAAATAAATAAATGAAATAAAATTAAATAAAATTAAAATAAATAAATAAGTAAATGGAACCAGTGAAGCATCCAGGGAAAAGTCTCCGCTTTCTGAGTCGTGAAACAAGTCAAGCTTTAGTTTTCTCAGACAGTTCTTTATCTGCAGTGATGTTAAACAGCTGGATGTTTTCTGTTCTGTTCAGTGTAAACACCGGCTAACTATTCGGCTCACGTCTGTGCTAGTTAGATTATGCTAGCGTTAGCATGCATTCTGTCTATCAATTAAAGTTGGCTTTGTTATAGGAATTTAGTTTAGTCTGTCTGAGCAGAACTTCAGATGAACTTAGTTATATTTCCAATCATCTGCTTCAACTCCACTTAACTCCACTAAAAGTCTCCTCACTTCAGATTGTGATCATCGAATGCTGCATGTTTGTCCTAATTTCTATAAAATATGTATTTCAGGTTTTCACAATAGATTTATTTTTAATGTTTGTATTTTCAGGATTTCAAACTGTTATTTTCATTGTTTTTAAGAGGGTGGGGTGCTGTTATGTTTTCTTAGTGGTTGGCATGTTTGCTTCACACCTTCGGGGTTGGAGGTTTGATGGAGGTGTGTGTGTGTGTGTGTGTCAAACATGTGCTGTAGGCTGAATGGCATATCTAAATTGTTCATTGTGTGTGTGTGTGAGAGAGAGAGACTGAGAGTAAGCATGAGACAGAGAAAGAAAGAGTGAGCGTGAGACAGAGTGTGAGAGACAGAGAGAGAGTGTGAGAGACAGAGAGAGAGTGTGAGAGACAGAGAGAGAGTGTGAGAGACAGAGAGAGAGTGTGAGAGACAGAGAGAGAGTGTGAGAGACAGAGAGAGAGTGTGAGAGACAGAGAGACAGAGTGAGAGACAGAGAGACAGAGTGAGACACAGAGAGACAGAGTGAGACACAGAGAGACAGAGTGAGACACAGAGAGACAGAGTGAGACACAGAGAGACAGAGTGAGACACAGAGAGACAGAGTGAGACACTGAGTGAGTGAGAAAGAGAGGGAGAGTGAGCCAGAGAGAAAGAGAGACACAGAGAGAGGGTGTGAGACAGTGAGAGAAATTGTGTCCGGTTATGTATTGGCATCTAGGGTGTCTCCCAACTTCTGCCCCGAGTCTCCAGGGATAGACTCCAGGATCTCTGCAACCCTTTGTAGGGCATGTGGTACAGAGTGAGTGTGTGTGTGTGTGTGTGTGTGTGATTCGGATATATGAAATTCTTGTTCTTTGTTGACCAAGTCAGTATTGGATGAGTGTTTAGTATCGGTTGCCCCCCCCCCTCGCTGGCTGAGCTTCAGCGTTCTCTCCCACACACACACACACACACACACACCGCATGCTTCACTTCCCCTGACACATCACCCTCCAGCTTTAATGCAGCATTACTGCAGGAACTGCATGACTGCCAGCTGCACCAGTCCACCACACTCAACCTGCTGTTAGAAATCCAGTTCAGGCCTGAGGTAAATGAGGCTAGTGAGGAACCTTCTCCAACGACTCGCCTCTCCCTGTGTGTGTGTGTGTGTGTGTGTGTGTGTGTGTGTGTGTGTGTCAGTTTGTGCTGAATGGAGTCTCAACTAACGACATGCACACCGAACATAAAAACTCTGTACATGTCAGGATGTGCTGGGAGCAGAAGGGAAATGTAATGAATTACTGAATGATTAAAGATGAATGCACTGTGTGTGTGTGGTCTTAATGTCTTAAAGATCCTCTTCATATAGAAGAATTCCTGCTTCCAAGTGGCTCACTTGCACATTTCCCCACATAGCCCTCCATTTTTCTGCATGCAGGTTTCTTGTTTTCTCTTATTTTTCTCCTCAAGACACTTGCAAGTCATGTCAGCGTACAGGAATAAACAGGAAGCTGATCTCACGTGCATGAAGACATGCGTGCCTTTAATCTGAGCGCAGGAACGTGAGATAATTACAGAGTGCTATGAAAGTATGTTGTTTTTGTACCGTTAAACATAACTGTTCCCACGAAACAGGAAGTCATGTGACACACGTTGGATTGTTCACGTGGGACGGTGACTATACAGTTCACACTCAGGGCTCAAACAGGCAGAAAATAAAGTAAGAGTAAAGCTAGAGAAATGATAAATAATATAATAAGAAAATAAGAAATAGATCACTGAACTGTCACGTCTCTTAAAGCACAAGTACATACAAGTGTGTATCACAAGAATAATAAACGTTACCATTATCATTAAACACCATACATGTTACGATTCTATATATATATATATATATTATACACACACACACACACACACACACAAATACAGTGTTCAGTAATGTAAAGGTAATCGTACAGAGTGCTGGCGAGGTTAGAGTTGCTTAGGATATTTGTGTGTGTGAGGATGTGTGTGTGTGAGAGAGGGTATAACTGTGTGTGTGTGAGGGTATAAGAGTGTGTGTGTGTGTGTGCGAGGGTATGAGTGTGTGTGTGTGTGTGCGAGGGTATGAGTGTGTGTGTGTGCGCGCGAGGGTATGAGTGTGTGCGCGCGAGGGTATGAGTGTGTGCGCGCGAGGGTATGAGTGTGTGCGCGCGAGGGTATGAGTGTGTGCGCGCGAGGGTATGAGTGTGTGTGTGTGCGCGCGAGGGTATGAGTGTGTGTGCGCGAGGGTATGAGTGTGTGTGTGCGAGGGTATGAGAGTGTGTATGTGTGTGTGCGCGAGGGTATGAGTGTGTGTGCGCGAGGGTATGAGTGTGTGTGTGCGAGGGTATGAGTGTGTGTGTGTGCGCGAGGGTATGAGAGTGTGTATGTGTGTGCGCGCGAGGGTATGAGTGTGTGTGTGTGTGTGAGGGTATGAGAGTGTTTGTGTGTGTGCGAGGGTATGAGAGTGTGTGTGTGTGTGCGAGGGTATGAGAGTGTGTGTGTGTGCGCGAGGGTATGAGTGTGTGTGTGTGTGCGAGGGTATGAGAGTGTGTGTGTGTGTGCGAGGGTATGAGAGTGTGTGTGTGTGTGTGCGAGGGTATGAGAGTGTGTGTGTGTGTGTGTGCGAGGGTATGAGAGTGTGTGTGTGTGTGCGGGTATGAGAGTGTGTGTGTGCGAGGGTATGAGAGTGTGTGTGTGCGAGGGTATGAGAGTGTGTGTGTGTGTGCGCGAGGGTATGAGAGTGTGTATGTGTGTGTGCGCGAGGGTATGAGAGTGTGTGTGTGTGCGCGTGAGGGTATGAGTGTGTGTGTGTGTGCGAGGGTATGAGAGTGTGTATGTGTGTGCGCGAGGGTATGAGAGTGTGTATGTGTGTGCGCGAGGGTATGAGAGTGTGTGTGTGTGTGCGCGAGGGTATGAGAGTGTGTGTGTGTGTGCGCGAGGGTATGAGAGTGTGTGTGTGTGTGCGAGGGTATGAGAGTGTGTGTGTGTGTGCGGGTATGAGAGTGTGTGTGTGTGTGTGTGTGCGAGGGTATGAGTGTGTGTGTGTGCGAGGGTATGAGAGTGTGTGTGTGTGCGAGGGTATGAGTGTGTGTGTGTGCGAGGGTATGAGAGTGTGTGTGTGCGAGGGTATGAGAGTGTGTGTGTGCGCGAGGGTATGAGAGTGTGTGTGTGCGAGGGTATGAGAGTGTGTGTGTGCGAGGGTATGAGAGTGTGTGTGTGCGAGGGTATGAGAGTGTGTGTGTGCGAGGGTATGAGAGTGTGTGTGTGCGAGGGTATGAGAGTGTGTGTGTGCGAGGGTATGAGAGTGTGTGTGTGCGCGAGGGTATGAGTGTGTGTGTGCGAGGGTATGAGAGTGTGTGTGTGCGAGGGTATGAGAGTGTGTGTGTGCGCGAGGGTATGAGTGTGTGTGTGTGCGCGAGGGTATGAGTGTGTGTGTGCGCGAGGGTATGAGAGTGTGTGTGCGCGAGGGTATGAGAGTGTGTGTGCGCGAGGGTATGAGAGTGTGTGTGCGCGAGGGTATGAGAGTGTGTGTGCGCGAGGGTATGAGAGTGTGTGTGCGCGAGGGTATGAGAATGTGTGTGCGCGAGGGTATGAGAGTGTGTGTGCGCGAGGGTATGAGAGTGTGCGTGTGCGCGAGGGTATGAGAGTGTGCGTGTGCGCGAGGGTATGAGAGTGTGCGTGTGCGCGAGGGTATGAGTGTGTGCGTGTGCGCGAGGGTATGAGAGTGTGCGTGTGCGCGAGGGTATGAGTGTGTGCGTGTGCGCGAGGGTATGAGTGTGTGCGTGTGCGCGAGGGTATGAGTGTGTGCGCGCGAGGGTATGAGTGTGTGTGTGCGCGCGAGGGTATGAGTGTGTGTGTGCGCGCGAGGGTATGAGTGTGTGCACGAGGGTATGAGTGTGTGCGCGAGGGTATGCGCGAGGGTATGAGTGTGTGTGTGTGCGCGAGGGTATGAGTGTGTGTGTGCGAGGGTATGAGTGTGTGTGTGTGTGCGAGGGTATGAGTGTGTGTGTGTGTGCGAGGGTATGAGTGTGTGTGTGTGCGCGAGGGTATGAGTGTGTGTGTGCGAGGGTATGAGAGTGTGTGTGTGCGAGGGTATGAGTGTGTGTGTGCGCGAGGGTATGAGTGTGTGTGTGTGCGCGAGGGTATGAGTGTGTGTGTGTGCGCGAGGGTATGAGTGTGTGTGTGTGCGCGAGGGTATGAGTGTGTGCGCGAGGGTATGAGAGTGTGTGTGTGCGAGGGTATGAGTGTGTGTATGTGTGTGTGCGCGAGGGTATGAGTGTGTGTGTGTGCGCGAGGGTATGAGTGTGTGTGTGTGCGCGAGGGTATGAGTGTGTGTGTGTGCGCGAGGGTATGAGTGTGTGTGTGCGAGGGTATGAGAGTGTGTGTGCGAGGGTATGAGAGTGTGTGTGTGTGCGAGGGTATGAGTGTGTGTGTGTGTGCGAGGGTATGAGTGTGTGTGTGTGCGCGAGGGTATGAGTGTGTGTGTGCGAGGGTATGAGTGTGTGTGTGCGAGGGTATGAGTGTGTGTGTGCGCGAGGGTATGAGAGTGTGTGTGCGCGAGGGTATGAGTGTGTGTGTGTGCGCGAGGGTATGAGTGTGTGTGTGTGCGCGAGGGTATGAGTGTGTGTGTGTGCGCGAGGGTATGAGTGTGTGTGTGTGCGCGAGGGTATGAGTGTGTGTGTGTGCGCGAGGGTATGAGTGTGTGTGTGTGCGCGAGGGTATGAGTGTGTGTGTGTGCGCGAGGGTATGAGTGTGTGTGTGTGCGCGAGGGTATGAGTGTGTGTGTGTGCGCGAGGGTATGAGTGTGTGTGTGTGCGCGAGGGTATGAGTGTGTGTGTGCGCGAGGGTATGAGTGTGTGTGTGTGCGCGAGGGTATGAGTGTGTGTGTGTGCGCGAGGTTATGAGTGTGTGTGTGTGCGCGAGGGTATGAGTGTGTGTGTGTGTGTGTGCGCGAGGGTATGAGTGTGTGTGTGTGCGCGAGGGTATGAGTGTGTGTGTGTGCGCGAGGGTATGAGAGTGTGTGTGTGTGCGCGAGGGTATGAGTGTGTGTGTGTGCGCGAGGGTATGAGTGTGTGTGTGTGTGCGCGAGGGTATGAGTGTGTGTGTGTGCGCGAGGGTATGAGAGTGTGTGTGTGCGAGGGTATGAGAGTGTGTGTGTGCGCGAGGGTATGAGAGTGTGTGTGTGCGCGAGGGTATGAGTGTGTGTGTGTGCGCGAGGGTATGAGTGTGTGTGTGTGTGCGCGAGGGTATGAGTGTGTGCGCGAGGGTATGAGAGTGTGTGTGTGCGAGGGTATGAGAGTGTGTGTGCGAGGGTATGAGTGTGTGTGTGTGCGCGAGGGTATGAGTGTGTGTGTGTGCGCGAGGGTATGAGTGTGTGTGTGTGCGCGAGGGTATGAGTGTGTGTGTGTGCGCGAGGGTATGAGTGTGTGTGTGTGCGCGAGGGTATGAGTGTGTGTGCGCGAGGGTATGAGAGTGTGTGTGCGAGGGTATGAGTGTGTGTGTGTGCGCGAGGTTATGAGTGTGTGTGTGTGCGCGAGGGTATGAGTGTGTGTGTGTGTGCGAGGGTATGAGTGTGTGTGCGAGGGTATGAGTGTGTGTGTGTGCGAGGGTATGAGAGTGTGTATGTGTGTGTGCGCGAGGGTATGAGTGTGTGTGTGTGCGCGAGGGTATGAGTGTGTGTGTGTGCGCGAGGGTATGAGTGTGTGTGTGTGCGCGAGGGTATGAGTGTGTGTGTGTGCGCGAGGGTATGAGTGTGTGTGTGTGTGTGCGAGGGTATGAGTGTGTGTGTGTGTGCGCGAGGGTATGAGAGTGTGTGTGTGCGAGGGTATGAGTGTGTGTGTGTGCGAGGGTATGAGTGTGTGTGTGTGTGTGCGAGGGTATGAGAGTGTGTGTGCGAGGGTATGAGAGTGTGTGTGTGCGCGAGGGTATGAGTGTGTGTGTGTGCGCGAGGGTATGAGTGTGTGTGTGCGCGCGAGGGTATGAGTGTGTGTGTGCGCGCGAGGGTATGAGTGTGTGTGTGTGTGCGCGAGGGTATGAGAGTGTGTGCGCGCGAGGGTATGAGAGTGTGTGCGCGCGCGAGGGTATGAGAGTGTGTGTGTGTGTGTGCGAGGGTATGAGTGTGTGTGTGTGTGCGAGGGTATGAGAGTGTGTGCGCGCGAGGGTATGAGAGTGTGTGCGCGCGAGGGTATGAGAGTGTGTGCGCGCGAGGGTATGAGAGTGTGTGCGCGCGAGGGTATGAGAGTGTGTGCGCGCGAGGGTATGAGAGTGTGTGTGTGCGCGAGGGTATGAGAGTGTGTGTGCGAGGGTATGAGAGTGTGTGCGCGCGAGGGTATGAGTGTGTGTGCGAGGGTATGAGAGTGTGTGTGCGAGGGTATGAGAGTGTGTGTGCGAGGGTATGAGAGTGTGTGTGCGAGGGTATGAGAGTGTGTGTGCGAGGGTATGAGAGTGTGTGTGTGCGAGGGTATGAGAGTGTGTGTGTGTGTGTATGTGACGGTATGAGAGTGTGTGTGCGAGGGTATAAGAGTGTGTGTGTGTGTGTGACGGTATGAGTGTGTGTGTGTGTGCGAGGGTATGAGTGTGTGTGTGTGCGCGAGGGTATGAGAGTGTGTGCGCGAGGGTATGAGAGTGTGTGTGCGAGGGTATGAGAGTGTGTGTGTGCGAGGGTATGAGAGTGTGTATGTGTGTGCGCGCGAGGGTATGAGAGTGTGTGTGTGCGAGGGTATGAGAGTGTGTATGTGTGTGCGCGCGAGGGTATGAGAGTGTGTATGTGTGTGTGCGCGAGGGTATGAGTGTGTGTGTGTGTGTGCGAGGGTATGAGAGTGTGTGTGTGTGCGCGAGGGTATGAGAGTGTGTGTGTGTGCGCGAGGGTATGAGAGTGTGTGTGTGTGCGAGGGTATGAGAGTGTGTGTGTGTGTGTGTGCGAGGGTATGAGAGTGTGTGTGTGTGTGTGTGTGCGAGGGTATGAGAGTGTGTGTGTGTGTGCGAGGGTATGAGAGTGTGTGTGTGTGTGCGAGGGTATGAGAGTGTGTGTGTGTGTGCGAGGGTATGAGAGTGTGTGTGTGTGTGCGGGTATGAGAGTGTGTGTGTGTGTGCGGGTATGAGAGTGTGTGTGTGCGAGGGTATGAGAGTGTGTGTGTGTGTGCGGGTATGAGAGTGTGTGTGTGTGTGCGAGGGTATGAGAGTGTGTGTGTGTGTGCGAGGGTATGAGAGTGTGTGTGTGTGTGCGAGGGTATGAGAGTGTGTGTGTGCGAGGGTATGAGAGTGTGTGTGTGCGAGGGTATGAGAGTGTGTGTGTGCGAGGGTATGAGAGTGTGTGTGTGCGAGGGTATGAGAGTGTGTGTGTGTGCGCGAGGGTATGAGAGTGTGTGTGTGTGTGCGCGAGGGTATGAGAGTGTGTGTGTGTGTGCGCGAGGGTATGAGAGTGTGTGTGTGTGTGTGCGAGGGTATGAGAGTGTGTGTGTGTGTGCGCGAGGGTATGAGAGTGTGTGTGTGTGCGCGAGGGTATGAGAGTGTGTGTGTGTGCGCGAGGGTATGAGAGTGTGTGTGTGTGCGCGAGGGTATGAGAGTGTGTGTGTGCGCGAGGGTATGAGAGTGTGTGTGTGCGCGAGGGTATGAGAGTGTGTGTGTGCGCGAGGGTATGAGAGTGTGTGTGTGCGCGAGGGTATGAGAGTGTGTGTGTGCGCGCGCGAGGGTATGAGAGTGTGTGTGCGCGCGCGCGCGAGGGTATGAGAGTGTGTGTGTGCGCGCGCGAGGGTATGAGAGTGTGTGCGCGCGCGAGGGTATGAGAGTGTGTGTGTGCGCGAGGGTATGAGAGTGTGTGTGTGCGCGAGGGTATGAGAGTGTGTGTGTGTGTGTGTGCGAGGGTATGAGAGTGTGTGCGCGTGCGCGGGTATGAGTGTGTGTGCGCGCGCGCGGGTATGAGAGGGTGTGTGTGCGAGGGTATGAGAGGGTGTGTGTGCGCGAGGGTATGAGAGGGTTTGTGTGCGCGAGGGTATGAGAGGGTTTGTGTGCGCGAGGGTATGAGAGGGTTTGCGCGCGCGAGGGTATGAGAGTGTGTGCGCGCGCGAGGGTATGAGAGTGTGTGCGCGCGCGAGGGTATGAGAGTGTGTGCGCGCGCGAGGGTATGAGAGTGTGTGCGCGCGCGAGGGTATGAGAGTGTGTGCGCGCGCGCGGGTATGAGAGTGTGTGCGCGCGCGCGGGTATGAGAGTGTGCGCGCGCGCGCGGGTATGAGAGTGTGCGCGCGCGCGCGGGTATGAGTGTGTGCGCGCGCGCGCGGGTATGAGAGTGTGCGCGCGCGCGCGGGTATGAGAGTGTGCGCGCGCGCGCGGGTATGAGAGTGTGTGCGCGCGCGCGGGTATGAGAATGTGTGTGTGTGTGTGTGAGGGTATGAGAATGAGTGTGTGTGTGTGAGGGTATGAGAATGAGTGTGTGTGTGTGAGGGTATGAGAATGAGTGTGTGTGTGTGAGGGTATGAGATTGAGTGTGTGTGTGTGAGGGTATGAGTGTGTGTGTGTGTGAGGGTATGAGTGTGTGTGTGTGTGTGAGGGTATGAGAATGAGTGTGTGTGTGTGAGGGTATGAGTGTGTGTGTGTGTGAGGGTATGAGTGTGTGTGTGTGTGAGGGTATGAGTGTGTGTGTGTGTGTGAGGGTATGAGAATGTGTGTGTGAGGGTATGAGAATGAGTGTGTGTGTGTGAGGGTATGAGAATGAGTGTGTGTGTGTGAGGGTATGAGAATGAGTGTGTGTGTGTGAGGGTATGAGAATGAGTGTGTGTGTGTGAGGGTATGAGAATGAGTGTGTGTGTGTGAGGGTATGAGTGTGTGTGTGTGTGAGGGTATGAGTGTGTGTGTGTGTGTGAGGGTATGAGAATGAGTGTGTGTGTGTGAGGGTATGAGTGTGTGTGTGTGTGAGGGTATGAGTGTGTGTGTGTGTGTGTGTGAGGGTATGAGTGTGTGTGTGTGTGTGAGGGTATGAGAATGTGTGTGTGAGGGTATGAGAATGAGTGTGTGTGTGTGAGGGTATGAGAATGAGTGTGTGTGTGTGAGGGTATGAGAATGAGTGTGTGAGGGTATGAGAATGAGTGTGTGTGTGTGAGGGTATGAGTGTGTGTGTGTGAGGGTATGAGAATGAGTGTGTGTGTGTGAGGGTATGAGTGTGTGTGTGTGTGAGGGTATGAGTGTGTGTGTGTGTGTGTGTGTGAGGGTATGAGAATGTGTGTGTGAGGGTATGAGAATGAGTGTGTGTGTGTGTGAGGGTATGAGTGTGTGTGTGTGTGTGTGTGAGGGTATGAGTGTGTGTGTGTGTGTGTGTGTGTGTGTGAGGGTATGAGTGTGTGTGTGTGTGTGTGAGGGTATGAGTGTGTGTGTGTGTGTGTGTGTGAGGGTATGAGAATGTGTGTGTGTGTGAGGGTATGAGAATGAGTGTGTGTGTGTGAGGGTATGAGAATGAGTGTGTGTGTGTGAGGGTATGAGAATGAGTGTGTGTGTGTGAGGGTATGAGAATGAGTGTGTGTGTGTGAGGGTATGAGAATGAGTGTGTGTGTGTGAGGGTATGAGAATGAGTGTGTGTGTGTGAGGGTATGAGAATGAGTGTGTGTGTGTGAGGGTATGAGAATGAGTGTGTGTGTGTGAGGGTATGAGAATGAGTGTGTGAGGGTATGAGAATGAGTGTGTGTGTGTGTGAGGGTATGAGAATGAGTGTGTGAGGGTATGAGAATGAGTGTGTGTGTGTGTGTGAGGGTATGAGAATGAGTGTGTGTGTGTGTGTGAGGGTATGAGAATGAGTGTGTGTGTGTGTGTGTGAGGGTATGAGAATGAGTGTGTGTGTGTGAGGGTATGAGAATGAGTGTGTGTGTGTGTGAGGGTATGAGAATGAGTGTGTGAGGGTATGAGAATGAGTGTGTGTGTGTGTGTGAGGGTATGAGAATGAGTGTGTGTGTGTGTGTGAGGGTATGAGAATGAGTGTGTGTGTGTGTGTGTGAGGGTATGAGAATGAGTGTGTGTGTGTGAGGGTATGAGAATGAGTGTGTGTGTGTGAGGGTATGAGAATGAGTGTGTGTGTGTGAGGGTATGAGAATGAGTGTGTGAGGGTATGAGAATGAGTGTGTGTGAGGGTATGAGTGTGTGTGTGTGTGAGGGTATGAGAATGAGTGTGTGTGTGTGAGGGTATGAGTGTGTGTGTGTGTGTGTGAGGGTATGAGTGTGTGTGTGTGTGAGGGTATGAGTGTGTGTGTGTGTGAGGGTATGAGAATGTGTGTGTGAGGGTATGAGAATGAGTGTGTGTGTGTGAGGGTATGAGAATGAGTGTGTGTGTGTGAGGGTATGAGAATGAGTGTGTGAGGGTATGAGAATGAGTGTGTGTGTGTGTGAGGGTATGAGTGTGTGTGTGTGAGGGTATGAGTGTGTGTGTGTGAGGGTATGAGTGTGTGTGTGTGAGGGTATGAGTGTGTGTGTGTGAGGGTATGAGAATGAGTGTGTGTGTGTGAGGGTATGAGAATGAGTGTGTGTGTGTGAGGGTATGAGTGTGTGTGTGTGTGTGTGTGAGGGTATGAGAATGAGTGTGTGTGTGTGAGGGTATGAGTGTGTGTGTGTGAGGGTATGAGTGTGTGTGTGTGTGTGTGTGAGGGTATGTGTGTGTGTGTGTGTGTGTGTGAGGGTATGAGTGTGTGTGTGTGTGTGTGTGTGTGTGAGGGTATGAGAATGTGTGTGTGAGGGTATGAGTGTGTGTGTGTGTGTGTGAGGGTATGAGTGTGTGTGTGTGTGTGTGTGTGAGGGTATGAGTGTGTGTGTGTGTGTGTGTGTGTGTGTGTGTGAGGGTATGAGAATGTGTGTGTGAGGGTATGAGAATGAGTGTGTGAGGGTATGAGAATGAGTGTGTGTGTGTGCGCATGCCCAAGGCACTGTACTGACTGAAGTGAAGCGGATACTCTGTGTATATCAGCTGATTTTATTTAAAAGAAATATTATCTTATTATTTATTCATCACTGCCTCCATCATCCGTTATTGTCTTTGCTGCAATGAAGGAAAAACTTTTATTAGTACTTTATCAGCTCTGTTCCCACCTCACAACCACCAGCTAGTGCTTTATTTATTTATTTTTTTATGAATGTATTTATTTTTGAGTAGTTATTCGAGCTATATGCTGCATTAAACATGTTCAGCTCCACCTGCTTTACACTCGTGCAAACCTCCTTAATGTTTCAGTGGATCTTGTCCAGCGTCAGTTCCTCTACAGTTTTCATTTGAGACAGTTGCTAAAGTAACAACTCGTAACTTCCAGCTTCTGACTGGGAAAAACAAATTAACAAAGGAACCTGGAATTCCTACAAGTATTTGTTTTGGATCAGTCATCATAGACATTTTATTACGTCTGTGATACTGAATACAGTTTAATGTTCTGAGGAGAAACCTTACGTCTCTCATCACAGTGTTCGCGGGATTGATTGTTGCTAACAAAAGACGGATACGAAGGCAGCCGCGCTCTCTTCCTGCTTAGTAGCTCAAAAGAGTCGGACAACGGCAGGATTTCGAGTCAAATGTAGTAGAAAGCTCCGTTCACACGCATGCAGATTTGTAGCCCTGTACTGTTAAGTCATCAGTAGGTGTTTCTACTACTGGCTGCCATAGTAACAAGGAGAGAGAGAGATTTTAGTGTTTGTGTATAAAATTCTGCAGTGTTTCTACACCGATCAGGCATAGCATTATGACCACTGAGAGGTGAGGTGAATAAGACTGATGATCTCCTCATCATGGCACCTGTTAGTGGGTGGGATATATTAGGCAGCAAGTCAACATTCTGTCCTCAAAGTTGATGTTAGAAGCAGGAAAAATGGACAAGCGTTTTTTTTTTTTTTTATTTGAGTGAGTTTGACAAAACAGGGACAAATTGTGATGGCTAGACCACTGGATCAGAGCATCTCCAAAACTGCAGCTCTTGTGGGGTGTTCCCGGTCTGCAGTGGTCAGTATCTATCAAAAGTAGTCCAAGGAAGGAACAGTGGTGAACCGGTGACAGGGTCATGGGCGGTCAAGGCTCATTGATGCACGTGGGGAGTGAAGGCTGGCCCGTGTGATCCGATCCAACAGACGAGCTACTGTTGCTCAAATTGCTGAAGAAGTTAATGCTGGTTCTGATAGAAAGGTGTCAGAATACACAGTGTATGACGGGTCAGGGGTGTTTTGGCAGCAAAAAGGGGGACCAACACAATATTAGGCAGGTGGTCATAATGTAATGCTTGATCAGTGTATAATGCATCATATCATATATATATGAGATGAAGGAAAAGCTGTGTGTGCGCTGTGTCACGGATCATGTGACCTCTACTGTCTTCACACCCATTGGTAGTCGCTCTGTATTTACATAAACTTTTCTCAGCTTTGTTAGAGTCACGTGACACGCCCACATCTAGCGAGCTCTGATTGCAAACTAATGATCTCCGGTCACCTTGTCGCTCTGAATATCGTCGAACACGTGCAGTGGTCATTCACACGCGCTTTGGAGATCGACTTTTCTGCTTTGCTCCCCAGCCAGAGCTCCGTCCTGGTTGCTCCAGAAGCATCAGAAACGTGTTCAGATGGAAGCACAAGCACTCTGCGGAATGGAAAGTGGCATTTTTCCCCTCAGAGGCAGTGCGCAGGCGGCGTTGCCTTGGCCAGGTTTCAGTCTGTGATTTGTTTCCTGCTGGATGTCTGATGACAGGCTTTTTTTCCCCCTCTTTCCACATTAGTCTACAGCTCTCTCATTGTCATGGCAACTCCGTGGAAATTGTACGTTCTCGCCTCTGTAACTGGTCCCAGGCCTGTGTCCGATGCGTGTGGAGCCGGCGTGATGGTTGATGAGAGAGAAAATGTTCTCCTGTTATCCCTTTGCTGTTCGAAAATAATGTGAAACATTTGATTAGCATCACGTTGCCGGTTTCTTCTCTATCCTTCTCCCTGCAAAAAAAAAAAAATCAGCCTGATGATTTCAGGCAGCTCTTTTTCATTAATCCCAACATATATTATATAACTATTCTACCTATTTGTTTTGCTTTTCTCTCCATATAAAAATAAACACCTCCTTATTGCCTTTCTATCTCTTTAAAGGTCTTCCAGCCTCTCTTGATTTAAAAATATTTTCCATGATGTCGAGCTCAGCTGGTGTGATCCAGCATTTCACAGCTCCGGGTGCTAAAAAGCCGGCAGTTATGGCGTGTTGTGAGAGACGGTGCTTGCGTCACGCTTGCAGGTTACCGTGTGTTTTGTCACGGGTGTGTAAATGAACAGAAACGTGTATATAATAATGGATGTATGAGATGTACCGGGAGGTACTGGGTGCCCCAGAGCAATTAGCACAGCGAGCTCTGGTGTACTCACTTCTCAACTTTCAATCCTGTCTGAAGGGATTGTTTAGAAAAATCCTGTAGTCACTGTTAGATCGATTTTTTTTTTTTTTTCTCCCCCCCACCTCGTCTGCTTTCGCACTTCTCCGTTTCGTAAACCCTGTGACCTCTCGCACCATAAAAGCAAAGCCGCTGCCCTTTTTAATCCTCTTTTGCTTCTACTGAAGTCGCTGCACCACCTAGTGGTGATGCCTCAGTATTACCTGGACCTTCTAGGAAGCTGGAAATACAGCGCTGCATTTTATTTCAATATTCCGTGCTTTTCTTTCCTGTCAGGTTTGTCCTGAGGGATCCGCTGAGGAAATCGTCACGAGGCAAAGACCGTACTGAGTGGAGTGGACTGAAGAGCAGACAGGATGCTTATCTGACATTGACTTGGTGAGTTGTGTGTCGGAGAGAGAAACACACAAACTCTGATTAGGATTAAGAGCTGGGGAAGCTTTAAGGCAAGTACAAATTTCACCACCTGTTCTATCAGCTCGAGCCAGCGCGCACACACACACACACACACACACACACACACACACACACACACACACACACACACACACACTAAGGCCTGCAAAGCCGCATGAACACCTGCTCATCCTTGCTCTTAAACACACTCATCTTTTCCTTGTTTTTTGACTTGCTTTATCTTGACACAAAGATGATGTGTGGCATAAATAATTTAAATAAACAAATCAGAAATCTGCTTCTCGTTCTTTGTTTAATAGCCACACACACACTTCTTTGCGGAAGTTCCTCAGAGATAACTACACGATTTCCGCGAGGTTTGAGAGATTTTTCAGTCGTAAACACGGCTACATGATTCTTTCTCCACACAGTGATGCCACTGATCACTTCAGCAGGGCTTGTGTCTTTGGCTGATTGGTCAGTGGTCAGCTGCATTTTGAAGGCTACTGGACGTGTATGGATAACTTTTAAAGTCAGAGAGTTTAAAGTCACTTATAACAGAGACTTATAAACTTTTATAATTATAACAGCGCAAAGTCAAACCATAACAAAATGTTGCCCTTGACAGCAGTACCAGCTGAGATATACTGTGATTTTTGACTAATTGTGTATGTGGGTGGGTGGGTGGGTGGGTGGGTGCAGGCTGCCAGGAAGGCAAACGCGACCAGATGAGGATGATGATGATGATGATGATGATGAAACTACTGCGCTAGTGCCAGATGGTTTGGGAATGATGGACGTCCCTAATGGCCAACCCAGTGTCTCCACTGCTATCACCTCAGAGGTCAGTTAATACACTGTGTGTGTGTGTTGTGACACTCAGCACTGACCAATTCCATTAGCTGATTTATATTTGGTGTAAGAAGAAAACTGTGCGACACCCTGTATGTGTGGATTCTCGTTCTGTCCCGCAGAAGAGCAGCAGTTCAGAGTCTCTGAGTGAGAAGGGCTCGGCTGAGCTGAAGAAAAGTTTTGATGCTGTTGTCTTTGATGTGCTGAAGGTCACACCAGAGGAATATGCAGTAAGACATGCTTGCTATCTCTTTGTGGGTGTGTGTACGTGCGTGCGTGTGTGTGTGTGCGTGCGTGTGTGTGCGTGCGTGTGTGTGCGTGCGTGTGTGCGTGCGTGTGTGTGCGCGTGTGTGTGCGCGTGTGTGTGCGTGCGTGCGTGCGTGTGCGTGCGTGCGTGCGTGTGCGTGTGCGTGTGCGTGCGTGTGCGTGCGTGCTAGAGAAAGAAATGTAGTGACATACTGCAAACTAATACTCGTTGTGCTTCAGCTGTAATCCTACTTCCACCTCCACCAATCAAACCCTCTACCAATCTCTGCTTCAATCCCACCGCCTCCTGACCAATCAAGCAAGCCCTCTTCCAAACAGTAAAGCCCTCTCACGACTAATCCCACCCCTCTCACGACTAATCTCACCCCTCTCACGACTAATCCCACCCCTCTCACGACTAATCTCACCCCTCTCCTGACTAATCTCACCCTCTTGCAACTAATCCACCCCTCCCCCGACTAATCCCACCCTCTTGCAACTAATCCCACCCTCTCCCAACTAATTCCACCCCTCTCCCGACTAATTCCACCCCTCTCCCAACTAATTCCACCCCTCTCCCGACTAATCCCACCCTCTCCCAACTAATTCCACCCCTCTCCCGACTAATCCCACCCTCTCCCAACTAATCCACCCCTCCCCCGACTAATTCCACCCTCTTGCAACTAATCCCACCCCTCTCATGACTAATTTCACCCTCTCACAACTAATCCCACCCCTCTCATGATTAATCCCACCCTCTCCCAAGTAATCCCACCTCTCTTCCAACTAATCCCACCTTCTTGCAACTAACCCCACCCTGTCCTGTCTAATCCCACCCTCTCCTGAACAATCTTTCTCTTTCCTGTCTAATCTCACCCACCCATGCGACACATCCAGCATGCTCCTACATCAATTAGTACATTCCCCACAAGCTTCATCCCTCCCAGTTTTAGGATTCTTTGCCCACCCCCAAGTCCCATGTGATTTCCACGTGAGGGAATGCGCTCTGCTGTACTGTAGAGTAGCCTGGCCACATTGGCCTCAGTAATATTTAAAGTATGCTAGCAATGCCTTTTCGCTGTCTGCATTAAATATAGCGCAAAGAGCCGGAGTGCTTCATTCAAACTTACCCGTCGTCTAACTATTTAAAGTCCCTTCATCGTAATGCAACACCAGAGCAGGAATTCAGTCCCGACAGATCCACAAATGCACACAGCATTGCCGCTTCACACCTCCAGGTTTCCTCTGGGATCGCTGGGATCAAAAGCTTGGAGATTTGCTTACTGGTGTCCTGTTCAGAGCGTATTCCCTCCTCTTACCCAGTGATCCTGGGCTCAGTTCCATTGATATCTGGACACTGACCAGGAGGAAGTGCTTAGTTAAGATCAGAATGAATACACATCCAGCTTCATTGAGCAATTGTGTATGGTTATGCAGTTATCCAGTCAGCCAGTCACGTGGCAGCAGTGCAGGAAATCATACAGGTCCAGCTCTAATGTTTCTGGAGTCAGTGTTCATGTCAGAATGAATCTGTGACTACTCAATACTGAGAATTTACTTCTGGGATTTTCACACACACACACACACACACTAGTCTCAAGGTGCAAGAACATCCAGCATGTGGCTGCACTACAGGTGGTTGATGAGAGAGATCTGAGGAGATTCATCAGCCTGGTCTGAGCTGACAGGAAGGCTAGAGTGACTCAAATAATTACTCTTTATAGCTGTAGTGACCAGAAAAGCATCTCTGCATACATAACCTGTGACACTGTCCACACCAGAGGCTAAGATCCCCTCTTCTTGGGTGTGTAGAGGGAGCAGAGGTCTCTGGTTGCTCCTCATGGTTTGATATGTCGTGCTTTCTGAGATGTTCTTCTGCTCATCCCGGCTGTAAAGAGTTGATTGTGTTAGCGTAGCCTTTCTCCAGTCTGATCTCTGATTTATACTGAAGCTCTTGATATTTTCTGTATTGTGATGCTGGCCTCTGATTGGCTGATTTTGTATGTCTGCAGTAAATGTGCATGTGTTAGTAATAAGGTGGCTTTTTATTTTCTTCAACAGAGCAAGAAAACCGTCGAGTGTTTTTTGTTCCCGTCACTAAACTGTAAAGAGATTTTGTAGAGTTGCGTGCAAATAGAAAGTTGAATGCGAATGCAGTTACATCAGGAGACAGCAGTAGTGCTTATTTATCCAGCTGACACCGCATCAGTCACACATCCTGTTAGAGTTTAGAGAGAGGACGAAGTAGCCTGCAGGTCACACAGTGCATACTTAAACCTACACACCACCCCCACACCACCCACTTACTGAAGAGTTTTGGCTAGAGGTTGAAGAGGAAAAACCTGGTATTTAACAGATTATGTATTTTTCCCCCCTTAGGGTCAGATCACACTTATGGATGCTCCAGTGTTCAAAGCCATCCAGCCTGAGGTGAGGATACAAGTGCTGCTGACAAACTCACTCACTCTCTCACTCACTCACACACACACACTCATGTTTTCACACTCACACATACACATGCTCTCTCTGTCTCTCTCTCTCTCTCTGTCTCTCTCTCTCTCACTTACACACACAGACACACACTCATGTTTCACACTCACACATACACACCCTCTCTCTTGCTTTCTTCTCTCTCCCTCTGTCCCCCCCCTCTTGCTTTCTTTTCTCACTCTCTTTCTTCACTCTCTTTCTCTCTCTCTCTCTCTCTCTCTCTCTCTCTCTTTCACACACACTCATGTTTTCATACTCACACATCCCCCCCCCCTTAACTGCTCTCAAACTTCTCTACCATCATCTTTGGCAGTTCTCATTCTCACCACTAGGGGGCGATGAGTCCTTTATTAATTCACAGCCCCTTGCTCTGTGCAGGTTTAAGCTCAGCCTTATTGTAAAAATTTGTCTTTTTTATTTTTGTGCAACATTTTGGACTTGCTGTAGTGGAAACCACACACACACACTCTGTGACTAATTTCGTCATCCTAAGGTGCTTCCCCATCATAAAGGACAAAGTACTGGTGAAAAATGGTTTTGTTAGTGAGAAAATATTAGGAGATTTATGACGTATTAAAGTTACAAATATTCACACTCTAGTGTAGCTTGATTTTCTGCCTCAGGTCGAAGCACACAATCTCCTCACACTGTTTTTTTTTATTGCTGATGATGAACATGATCTAAAGAGGAATCTAGGCTTGTCGGTCCATCCGTACTCGCTAGGACTGTGAGAATCCTTTTTCTGGGGGAAAATCTTAAATGTTAGCACATGTCTTAGTGATGTCTTGCAGAAACTTGCAGTCAGGGAGTCTGTTTTTGTTTTTGTGTTAATTGTTGAGGATCTGTTAGCCAGTCCTCCTGGAGCTTTAATAGGGCAGGGAGGAGACGCTGTGGATTTAAAATTCAGAAGTTCCTTATCCCAAATTAAACATTCTTTTCTGTATTTTGAATTCCAAGTTCCAAATTCTGAATTGCTAATTCTGAGTTCTGAATTCAGAATTTCAAATTCCATCTTTAAGTTCCATGTTGCGAGTTCCCAATTGTAATTTTCAATTTCTGTGTTCCTGATTCGAAATTCTGAGTTCCAGTTTCCATATTCCGAGATCCAAATTCTGATTTTCGACTTATGAGTTCTAGATTCCACGTTCTCCATGTTCCAAATTTCGAGATCCAAATTCTGATTTCCGATTTCCGAGTTCTAGATTCCATTTTCTCCTTGTTCCAAATTCCGAGTTCTGAGTTGCCAATTCTAATTTTCAAATTCAGTGTTCAGAGTTCCAAATTCTGAGTTCTGAATTCCAAATTCCAAGATCCAAATTGTGATTTCCGACTCCCGGGTTCTAGATTTCATGTTCTTCAAGTTCCGAATTCGGAGTTCCAAAGTCGGAGTTCCTGATTCCAGATTTCGAGATCCAAATTCTGATTTCCGACTTCCGAGTTCTAGATTCCATGTTCTCTGTGTTCCAAGTTCCAAATTCTGAGTTCTGAAGGTCCAAGTTCTGATTTCAGACTTCCAAGTTCTAGATTCTGTATTCCGAGTTCCAAATTCGGAATTCTGATTTCTAAATTTTCATTTCTGAATTCTAAATTCCAAATTCCGGGTTCCAAATGGTGTACTGAATACTTCTGGACACAGCCCTGTCTTTCTTCTGCCAGATGTTTCTGTGAAACTGTACAGAATTTCTATGTTCCTAAAAACTAGTGTCAAGTTCTGATGCGGACTCATCAGTGAAGAGGAAAATAAAAGGCAGAAGTGTGGAAATGTGTGTGAGAGTCTGTGATTGATTAGTCTTGGTGTGTTACAGCTGTCCTGAATGTTTTTCGGAATCTCGCTTTCAGACTCATTTACACAGTTATTTGGCGAGCGACGGTTCAACAGCACTGTGAGGTTTGGGTTGTTTGGCAGTTCTGACCTGTCAGCGTGTTTGTACTGCGATTTATTAAACCTCCTCCTGGCAGGAACTTCGGCAGCCTCGGCCCGTGACCTCCCGCTTTTCATGGATTAGATTCGTCCTGCGGTTCTCTCCCAGCTTCATTAGTCCTGTAAATACTTGCATTGTGAAGTTTATAATACGTTTTCACTTTCTGAGCTCACCATGAGCCACAAACGATCTTTGATGATTCAATTTCTTACCAAGCATCCTTGGAAATGTGAACACACAATTGTTGTAATAGGAAATGAATGTTCTTTTTATTGTATTTGCTGAAAGGGGTGAGAAAGCTGCAGCGCTCAGGCCTGAGACATGATGAGTACAGCTCTCATTACAGTGTGCATCTTTACTGGTAGGAGTTTAAAAGAACCCTGGGCTTGCAATTCCGCCAGTTCGATTTTGCGGGAAAAACCCCGCTGTACTTGATTTTGTCTGCGACAATCACACAATATCCTGGAGGGAGCTGATTTTTGTCTTTTCTTCTTTAAGAGTTCTTTAAGATTTAAGAGAGTTCTACAGACTTGTGTTCTATAAGAGCAGCTAATCAGTGAGAGTGTACGTGTGCTTAGAGCAGAAAGCACACACAGAGACCGGACATTAGCATGCGTCCTAGGTGAACCGCTCGTAAGTGGACAGAGCTAAGCACAGGTGTGAACAAGGTCCAGTGTGTCTCAGGACATCCATATCTCAGTGTGTGTGTGTTCATGGCTACTCACAGCATTGCTCTGGTATCAGGCTTATTTTATAATATCGAACCTTGGTGCGTTTGCGTGCATTTTACATCATCTTAACACTCAGTGGTGAACACAACTGTATCCACTAACCGTGTTTAAAATCCCACAATGTTCCCTTGCCACTCATGCTACACGTCGTCTCATCATCGGCTAAAACACACACAGGTTACTTTACTTCCTGAACAAGTGCAAGAGCGTTCACATTTACAGGAATTGCAGCACAGTTCCAGTGCAACTGAACTCACACCACCTCCTATAGGTCTCGGGTTCGGTACAGTGCTGGTCCACATGAGCAATTTTTCGTGTGAACTGTGTTTTTGTTTTAGACTTAACAGTCAGCGTGAAAGCTTCCTCAGATACGATCGCTCAAACCACCTCCAGCACCGACCCGACTCGAGTCACTGCCCTGGCGGGAAAATGCACACACATTGTAAGATCCAGTCACTGGAAATGACACTGAAGTCTAGATAAAGGTGATTGTAAATACCAGCAGCATCTTTTCCTAGCTTCTTTCACCATCTCGTGTCCTGTTTGTTTCTGTGATTTAGCCGAAATATCTGAAACAGTTTCTACAGGTACGCAAGAGAGGATGCACATCACTTCATAATTCGCTCGAGATGGTTCTGTGAACAAGGCATGAGAAATTAGGAAGGATTTCTGCATCTGAGGGAGATTTCTGAATGTGAAATTCAAAGCACTAAAAGACGGAGAGTATAAAAGTCTGAAGGGATGTGGAGTTCATTATCAGGGAGTCTGTTTGTGTTTTTGTGTTATTTGAGGAGGATCTGTTAGCCAGAGTCCTGCTGGAGCTTTGATAGGGCAGGGAGGAGACACTATGGATTTAGAATTCCGATACAAGTTCCGAATTCTAGATTCTAAGTTTCATATACCGAATTAAAGATTCAGAGTTCCGTGTTTCGTAGTGTTTCTAAGTTCCAAGTACCAGATTCCAAATTTCGAGATCTGAAGTTCTGACTGACTTCTAAGTTCTACATTCATTTCATTCAGTCAATTTACATTAAGAATTCCATGTTCCGAGTTTCGAATTCCACATTTCCAATTCCATGTTCTGGGTTCCAAGTTCTGAATTCCAATTTCCAAATTCTTAATTTCGAATTCCATGTTCCGAGTTCTGATATCTAAAATCCAAATTCTCACCTCAAAATTCTGAATTCTTAAATTTCTAATTCCAAATTTTGAGTTTTGAATTCTGATTTCTAAATTCTGAATTCCAAATTCTGAATTCCCAGTTTCAACCCCCCCAAAATTTCGACTTCCAAATTCAGAATTCTGAATGCCGTGTTCCGAGTTTTGTATTCAACGTTCCATTTTTCGACTTTCGAGTTCCAACTTCTATATCCAACATTCAAATTTCCAAGTTCTCTCTCTCTCTCTCTCTCTCTCTCTCTCTCTCTGTATACACACACTAATGCTTAGCAGCTGGATGTTTATGTTGCTGTAACAGGGGAGTGATTTTGCAGGCGTTGTTTTGCTGCATGGTTACAACATACGGTCACGTTAGACCTCAGCTCAGCTGTGTCTCAACCCCGAGCCTCAACTCTCACTGAACACCAACCATCACACAAAAACCAAACACACTGCTGCCATACACACGATCATCTGCTGCTCTTACAGCTTCATGCTGCTTGTTGAGACACGCACACACACATTTATATATACATGTATACAGTAGCTGCAATATAAAGTTATGGCTGTTGTATGAAGATGGAGGGCGAGCTCTGAGCCAGGACGTGTGTGTGTGTGTGTGTGTGTGTGTGTGTGTTTGGGGTTTTGTCTTTGTCTCTAATTCTAAAACATGCAGTAACAGGATAACTGCGGAGTCTGTAGTGGCTCTCCAGAGAAATAAAACACAGCCCTGGAACATTCATTCACTGTACTGTTCTGGAAATGACATTTTGTTCATAGATTCATAAGCTGGAGGTGGAGGTCATTCAGAGGCAAGACATGCACGAGACGTCAATTTTTAACAGCGCTTCGTTATATTTTCCTCGTGTCTGTGCGTGTCGATGTTTGCAGCAACAGAATGCAAGACTTCCTGTTCTTGCTATGACTATTCCCTTGCCAGCACTTATCTCTTTTCTATCAATTATACACCTGGAAAGCTTCACCCCATCTCACACACACACACTTTCCACATATCTAATGCTTCACCAAGCGTTTTTTCCTACCTGTCTCTCCCATGATGGGTTGCTTTTTTTGGGTTAGCGCTCGCTCTCCAGTTTTCCAGGCATGGCCATAAACCGCCTGCTGGGACGGCGATTTGTCAGGGCTTTGTGTGCTTTTTGGATGAGGAGCACAGGGAGAGCCAGTGTCTGAAACTCTACTTTAAATCATCATCTGTCTCGCTGCAAAACTAGCTAGACGCTAGAGCTTTATATCAGGGTTTCCCAACCTACCTTTTTTTTTTGTTCCCCCCTCCCTTTTGTCAGCTGAACCTCTTCAACCTGAATTATTTGCTTTAAGCACCACTTGAGACTTCAGGTCAGTTAACAGTAGGGGAAATGTCCATAATAAATGGCAAAGCTTGGTACCTTACAGTGTGTGAAATGCTTTGCCAGTGTATTGTGATGTCATTTCTACAACATGTGTAATCAATTCGGCTTAAATAAATAGTCTTAGCGAAGCAGAAAATGGCTAGTCTGATGTACATGGTGCTTTGGGTTCGTTATTTGAGTGGATCATTTGCACTTCACCACATCACACTTCTTTATCGCTCACTTGTATGAACCCCTGCAGCGGCAAGACCACAATTCAATTCAGTTGTATTTGTGTAGTGCTTTAAACAATGGACATGATCTCAAAGCAGCTTTATAGAGCATTAGAAATGTAGTTCCAGATTAATATCAGACTTACACTGAACAGGCATAACATTATGACCACTTGGGCATCCTGACGGCTATGCGGCCCCATACGCAACAACCTGTGATGCACTTTGACACCTTTCTATCAGAACCAGCATTAACTTCTTCAGTAATTTGAGCAACAGTAGCTCGTCTGTTGGATCAGATCACACGGGCCAGCCTTCTCTCCTTACGTGCATCATTGAGCCTTAGCCGCCCATGACCCTGTTGCCGGTTCACCACTGTTCCTTCCTCGGACCACTTTTGATAGATACTGACCACTGCAGACCGGGAACACCCCACAAGAGCTGCAGTTTTGGAGATGCTCTGATCCAGTGGTCTAGCCATCACAATCTGGCCCTTCGTCAAACTCGCTCAAATCCTCACGCTTGTCCATTTTTCCTGCTTCTAACACACCATCTTTGAGGACAAAATGTTCACTTACTGCCTAATATATCCCACCCACTAACAGGTGCCATGATGAGGAGATCATCAGTCTGATTCACTTCACCGGTCAGTGGTCATAATGGTTATGCCTGATCGTTGGTGTATGTTTAAATGTATTTGTGTTTATGTGCAAGCCCTAGGTGATTGAATCTACATATGAATCTACAATACACTACTCTCACTACTGGAGATATAAAGACTCCTGCTGTAGAGGAAAGTGAATCCTGAGTGGTAGATCATGCTGCTTCATATTGTGTGCACCGGAGATGCTGACTCAGAACAACTGCTGTAATGCTGTGAGCTTACACGTACCTGTATCTGTCACAAGGTGAAGAATAAAATTAGAATGGGCGTGTCCCAAATCGTAGTATGTTGAAAGGTGTATCCTAAAGGAACCTGGTCTGCTATTTGTGAAAGATTTACAGTGGAGCCAGTGCATGGTGTAGGTAGACATGATGACCACTGGATTGACCAGTTCAAGCTTGTGGACCAAATGTTGTTTAGGTCAAACATGGCTGTATTTGTTGTTCCTTATTCATCTCCGCTCTCTTTCTTAAACCTCCTAATAGATCTATTATAGCGTGTGAAGAAGAGGAGCTTCAGACGTCTGAATAAAGACGTGACCTGAAAAGAAACGTGTAAGTGTTTAGGAAGATCAGCGACTGATTCCTCTCACCGCGGGATTCCTGCCAGTTTTATGTGTTTCAGAAGACACTAAATAGTTTAGTGAACAGAGCCCACAGGCAGTCATGTTCCTTTCCCCTCGTATTCACCCTGCTCAAGCGGTGAAATCTCCGGGACCTGTACACCCGGGAGCTTTCTCCTGCTCTGACATCTTAGCAACCGAATCGCACATGTGTGCTAATGTCTAATGGAGGGAGAGAACACTCCCTCTCTAATCTTTACCAGATGTCTCTCTTTAATGTACCGTGTTAAAAAGTCGTCGTCATTCCGGCGAGGATCCCCGGTCATTCATTTAAACCTGGCGTCGGTCAGTTTAGTGCAAAGTGACAGCTCGTGGAGTTTATTTTTCAAACGATCGCACGCTCTAAAAATATCACGGTATTTCATGATATCGTGGTATTTTCAAGACCATTTTGTTTATTATTGACTGTTTATACAGAAGCCTCTCTGTGTGTTGGATAAAAACAAAGCAAGTAAAATGTGCTCGAATTGGTGTGTTTTCCCGTTAGATGAGAGGCATCAGGGACGTGTCTCATAATAGCGTCACGTAACAAAGAAAAAGCACTAAAGACCTAAGTCTCCTAAATCCCTAAATGCTTGTTTAATATGTTATTACACTGTAATTACATTGCACAGCATAATCCTCTTTATGCAACACCAGCTTAATCCTAAAGGGAGTTTAGAAATATATTCATTTTGTCATTATAAAGTGAAGAGAGAGTAGCTGTGAGGGGGGAAAAGTGCAGCTCTGATCCGGAAAAAAAAGCCACGGATAAATTAAGTCTGTTATTTGTGACTAACCGTGAAACCATGATGGCGTAACAAACCCCACTGACTTCTCAGGAGTCAGAACACTGCAAAGATGCTTAAACTAGGAGTCTTTACTCATCGAGACGTCGTACTGCAGGACGCGGCACAGCAGACGTGAGGATTTCACGCTGGCTGTTGATCACGAGCTCTCAGAGTTAATCATGACGCTTCTGTGCGGCTGCTGAGTTTCGTCCTGGTTGTTCTGACACACACACACACACACACACATGCATACACATTAGGCCTGATTGATGGTTTGTAATTAGTTCTGGCTGAGTTGCCCCCCCCTGCAGCTCTGTGTGTGGATGTGCGAGTGTCCTGGACGTTCTTTCAGTTACGACCTAATTCATCTATTAGGAAAATCTTAGCTCTATGTCGAGAATGATTTCTTTGGCCCGCTCCGTGGCGCTGGGGACACACGGCAACCCAGAAACATGCGAGGGGGCGCTTGTGGCCCGGTTGGTTAACATCTGTGTTTGTGTGCATGTTGCTATGCTGCAGTCTCTCTTGGCACGTTTATGATTCATTATTTTGTTTTTTTTGAGTGTGTCTAAGTGTAGCGTGGGTTGACCGTGTGTGTGTGGAGTACTGTGAGTATTTGGTGGTCGGTGTCATTATCAGCATGCAGCTGTGTGTGTGTGTGTTGAAATCTCTGCAGGAAACCTTCCTAAGAAGTGCTGTGTGTGCATGTGTGTGCACGTTTACTTACTGTAACTGTGATAATCAGCTATGGGAATATTATGATTAGATTTTGAAATTTGACTTGTCTGGTGTTATTGTGTCCACGTTGGATTGTTACAGTTCTTTCAATCGCGCATAATATTTGGTTTTTACTTCACTGCAGTACTGTTGGTTTATTTTAAATGAAATACTAAGGACATGCCAGAACCGAGACTCAGAAGACCATCTAGTAAAGTCAGCGCGAGTCATAGAAGCATGGCCATGAGTAACTCTCAGCATGATGCTACCACCCTCGTGCTTCACTGAATGATGTGCGAATTCAAGCCATGTGTATTTGTGGCCTTTAGTAAAGAGTGCTATCAGTTTCTGTAGCCGAGTATCTAATTAAATACTGTAGAAGAGTCTGGTGTTGCTCCTGTTTGTTTGGACTGAAAGCCTACAGCCAGATCAACCATTTCCTGATAAGAGTAAAGATCCATGCTGTGTGAAGAGCTTTAGAATGTCTTAAAAAAGCCCATTCAAATACAGTTAACTCTCAGTTCAATTCAATTTTATTTGTATTGCGCTTTGAGCGATATACGTTGTCTCAAAGCAGCTGTAATGAACATAAGAAACAAAAAACAGTGCAAAAAGTCCTAGATGTTAGTCAAAATCATCCCTAGTGAGCAAGCCTGGGGAGATTGTGGTGAGGAAAAACTCCCTTAGATGGTATAAGGAAGAAACCTTGAGAGGAACCTCATCCTCATTTGGGTGACACCAGAGAGTCGTCGTCTTCTTTCGGCTTTTCCCTTCAGGGGTCCCCACAGCGAATCATCTCTCTCCACCTATCTTCTGCATCCTCAACACTTGCACCCACTAGCTATATGTCCTCATTTATTACATCCATATACCTCCTCTTTGGCCTTCATCTTTGCTTCCTGTCTGGAAGCTACACGTCCAACATTCTCCTACCGATATACTCACTCTCCCTCCTTTGAACATGTCCAAACCATCTTAACCTGTCCTCCCTAACTTCATCCCCCAACATCCAACATGAGCTGTCCCTCTGATGTACTCATTCGTAATCCTGTCCAACCTTGTCACTCCCAAAGAGAACCTCAACATCTTCAGCTCTGCTACCTCCAGCTCTGACTCCTGTCTCTTCCTCAGTGACACTGCCTCTAAACTATACAGCATGGCTGGTCTCACCACCGTCCTGTACACCTTCCCGTTGATCCTCACCAATATTTTTCTGTCACACGGAACTCCCGACACCTTTCTCCAACCTGCCTGCACTCGCTTCTTTACGTCTTTCCCACATTCTCCATTACTCCGGACTGTTGACCATGATTAAATTTGGCAATGTTTTATGCCGGATGCCCTTCCTGAAGCAACCCTCTCTATTTATCCGGGCTTGGGACTGGCAAAGAAGTCACTGGACTGTGACCCCCTTGGTTAGATTTGAGATTAGATTTAGAGTGTGATTATAAATGATTCAAAACACTGAAGAGTGTGATTATCAACAATGTCCTTTCTATGGTCAGTTGTGTGATGCAGATACAGCATAAGTATAATGTTAGTGTGTGTATTAATCAGGAGGTTGTTGTCCTCCTCGAAGTCCACAAAGGGTTGGCATCGTTGCTTTCATATACCCAAATCTTCTGGAAGCAGGATCCAGCTGGAGCCGGTCCATCTCTGGATGCCCCGCAGGGTTGACCTCCTGGGAGACTACCACCCTCACGCTTCACTGGAAACCATGCATCGCTGAAGATCTGTCCGTTCTGTCCAGCGTGGAATGATGAGTGATGTAGTTGAACTAAATGAGACTTTAATATTGATGTACAATTTCAGGGCCTGTAATAAAGGTACTGTAGGTTGCTGTGTACCCATTATCTCCTTCATTAAAGCTGCTCAAGCACTAATAATAATAAACGTCTTTTTCTGTTTTCCAAATTTTTTTTTATTTCAAAATGGATTCAGACAGAACCACAACTTGTTCCAACACTAGTTTGCACGGCTTTTATAGCACTCTTTTAGCACATCTCGTTCCGGCTCTGTGCAAAGCTCAACGCTTTTCTATTCCTCCGTCTCCTCCGTTTAACATGAGCTCACGTCCCGTCCGCATGCCTCCTGTTTATTTCTTCAGATCTTTGGCTCAGCGTGAGCAGTAAAACAGACTCGTGTTAGATGAAAGACATCTCTCGCTTGTTTGGCAGCGAGAGTCGTTCCCTCGCCCCCTCACTTTTAATTTCGATCTTCTTTTTTTTTGTTTGAAGGCAAATATTTTGCTAAACACACGGGGAGCACACTAACAGCCTTGGGTAATGTTGAGATTGCTTAACTGTGGATTTATTGCTTTGTTTGTTTGTTTCATGATAGGAACTCTCGAGTTGCGGCTGGAACAAGAAAGAGAAACACAGTTCAGCTCCTAATGCCGTGGCTTTCACGCGCAGATTCAATCAGGTAACACACACACACACACAGAGTCTGCTTTCTTTGACCTTTCTCTTACGAAACTCAAAGCCAGACAGACAGTGTGCTGGAAGGAGTCTGATTTATCTCCTTGGCCAGCACCTGATCGGAAAAATGACGTCATTGCCGTTGTCTTTTTCCTCGTTTGTGTACCATGTTCTTGGAACCCGGCCCCTTTTTTCCCCCCTCGGTGATAACACGCAGCATCTGGTGGATGAACAAGCTGATATCTCAGTCACTTATGCTGAATGGAAACGATCAGGACCTTTTATGTAGCATGACCAAATGTTTGGCTTCTTCCTCTGTAGGTAGTTAGCAGGAACATATTCACTGCCTCTTCACTGAGGTTCGTCTCACTGCCCCGAGTAAGGGAGCGGAATAAACCTTACACCTTGCAGTCGGGAGTCAGATTCATGGTTCAATTCTAGGTTCTGAAACTTGCCAGGAAAAGGGTTTAAAGAAACAAACAAACTCAGAAGTGCTGTATTAGCAAGTGTGTTAGTGGTTTTTATTGGTTACTGGCTCTGTATATAGAGGCTGGAGTGTTCCTGTGTGTAGACGCTTTAATAAGAAAAGGGCTACGTGTCCATAAATACACACATAAAGACAGTTTATTACACCTTGTTTAATATCGCCTGCAGTTTTCCCTCAATAGCCCCTTGGCTCTGTGCAAACGCACTGGAACGTAAACACAGCCATGCCGAAAGACACACACACACACACGTACTCTGAACATCACTCTCAGCCTCATTGGATTATCCAGTGATAGATGCTAGAAATCCCCCGGGATTTATTTTTTTTGCATAACGTCTGCTGGCTAAATTCAGAGGCTTTTCAGATCCGTCTATTTCTCTTTCCACAAACTCTCTTATTCCCCCTCTTCTTCCCTCTGTGTTTATTTTTCTTGAGTAACATGAAATGGCTTGTAGCTACCATTAGCAGTGTAACAGCCAGATGCAGAAACCATAAGCTCGAGCCTGCAGCTGAGACGGAGAACCAAAAACGAAGTCACAATACAAGCACATTCTGGTCAAATTAATTTCTTCACATTTTTCAACTTGGTAGGAAGTTAGGGTCAGGGCACGGGGTCAGATATGGCTCTAGCAGCTTGGCGGTGCAGAGGCTTGAACTCATGACCTTCTCATGAGGAGCCAGAAGTCTTAACCACTGAGTCACGACTGTAGAGAGACACAGAGAGAATCCATCCATTATGTTTCTTAAGCCGTTCATGTGAATTGCATTCGTATTTAAAGCTGGTTTATACTCTGCATGACTTTACGTGAGCATTTAGAAGCAACACCAATGAAAGAGCCAGTGTTCATCTACTCTTAACCCTTTTACCAGTAGACTGATGTTCTCCTCTTTGGTCTTATCAGACGTTTGTAATCAGTATAAAGAAATGAATGATTTTCTGGCTGTGAGTCTGATATAAAATGAGTCAGGACTCTGTTGGCTTTCAGTGTGTTTTTCCCGCTGTTGGAAAACCTTACACAGAATTTTACTGAAGATAAACACCTTCAGATTTTAGCTTCTTATGAACAAACACTTAGGGCATCACAGAGAGCAAGAACGGGTTTGAGATCAACGTTTAATTTGAAGATATAAACATTTTGTTTTTTTTTTTGTTTTTTTTTAGAACTTTCCTCGGAATATATCGCCTCGTAGTAGGAAATAGAAATACTAATGAAACACTAGAGATTCTTAAGTGTCTGAGTGTCTAGTTACATATGAGTCATAAACCACCACTGTGGAGCAACATAACAAATTAATTGGTAAACATGTACACAACAAACCAAATTCTGAAAATAGAGTTGAAGGATTAAAAGGCCTCCTGGTGGTCTAGTTGAAGGATCCCGTGCTCTCATTGCCATGGCCTGGGTTCGATTCCAGGGCAGGGCCCTATCCCAGCCACTCTCAGTGCTGGACCCAAACCCGGATAAAACGGGAAGGTATGCAGCGTGTAAAAATCTGTTTCAAATCATAACATGCAGCCCAAATGATCCACTGTGGTCACTCCGAACAGGAATGCAGCCAAAAGAACAACAGCAACAACGTTGTTGTTGTTCTTTCTGCTGCTCCCTATTCAGGGTCGCCACAGCGGGTCATTTCGGTTACATATTTCGATTTGACACAGGGTTTTATGCCGGATGCCCTTCCTTGTCGCAACCCTCCCATTTAATCCGGGCTTGGGACTGGCCCTGAGAGTTAACTCTTCAGTGGCTGGGTTAGTGTCCTGCCCAGGAATTGAACCCGGGCCACGGCAATGAGAGCACGGGATCCTGCAGCTGGACCACCAGGAGGCTAACAACAGCAACAACGTTCTAGGATTTAAAAAATCCTCCACTAGATGGCACACTGGAGCCAAAACATCCCTGTCAATCTCGATTCCGCGCAACGAGTTAACTGTTACGGCTAGTTTTTAGACTAATGGTATTCTTAGTCCGTGGCCTAGCGATCCTGTATCAGGGTGCATTTACTGATTGAGACTTTAAAGCACTTCAGTACGATGCTCTGGATCAGGACGTCTTCATAACTGGTGGAAATGTAAAAATGTTCAATAGCTTTCTGATTTCTAAATACTACTTAACATCCACCTGGCTAGCTATGAAAAGGCTGCATGTGAATAAAACAGGAGTGTCCAGTCTAATCCGGAAAGGTCCAGTGTGATAGTGAGTGCAGGTTTTTATTCCAGTCAAGTAGAAGCCACAGTCGAGTCTGTTGAAAGATCAGCTGATTAAACAGCGGAATCAGGTGAAGCTCCTGCTGGACTGGAATGAAAACCCGCACCGGACCTGTCCAGATTAGATCAGACACCGCTGGACCAAAGATTATTTAGATATCTCGAACCTCAACCGAGAGTTCAGCAAGAGTTCAGCAAATCAACGTGGCCGCTCACGGCATAAACAGTAAACTAAGAAACATTTACATACCTTTAAAGGAGTTATATAAATATTCACTTTATGTTAATCAATATACAGACACGTTTCGTTAAATCTCTAAGACGGTTTGTTGATTTAAGGAGGAGAATTTACATCACTCGTTACAGTTAGATGGTGAGCTTGTTGCTTGTTTTTCCCCCAAACACACAGAGCTCAAAAAATGATGTCATGACAGATAGTAATTGGGGAAATCTGTTTTTTGTTTTTTTTTCTTCCTTCCTGCTTTTCGTGTGTGTGTGTGTCTGTGTCTGTCTGTCTGTGTAGGTGAGTTTCTGGGTGGTGCGGGAAATTCTTCATGCCCAAACTTTGAAGATCAGAGCCGAGGTTTTAAGTCTCTACATCAGGACAGCGAAGGTAACGCTCCCTTCACCTGAAGCTTACTGAAACACTCCTTTTAAACACTGTTTTCAGGATTGACCTCCGGTCAGGTGATGACGTGTTATAGCCTCATCAGTCACGCTGCAGTCAGTCATCGATCCAAGTGGTCGCTACATCCATCTCTCCAGCTCTTCCGATGCATTATATCATCACATTCCTGTTTGTTCTTGCAGAACTTGGCACGCTTTAGGGAAATGAAATACGCCACACAAAGCATGGTTTAGATGTCGACAGGAACGGGCATTTCCCCGACTTTACCGCTGCAGTTCATCACCTTTTATTTTGGTTTTTCAGCTGACAAGAAAAATATTTTAAGTGCAAGCGGAAGAAAAAAATCCTGCATGCAATAATTTATGTTTACAAAAAATATAATATAATATAAAATAATATAATATATAATGTAGTATAATGTAATATATTATATAATATTATATAACATATAATATAAATATTTGTTTGTATGTTTAAATTGTAATTAATTCATTTTTATTTATTATTATATTTATAATAATAATAATAATAATAATAATAATAATTATTATTATTATTATTAATTTTGTCACTTCCCAAACTTGTACATTTATAATCATAGTGGATTCTAATTGGTTTAAATCACAGGTTGTAAAAACGGACCAATAGCAAATCCATCAAAGAACGGAGCATGATAAACAAAAATAAATAAAGAAATAAATTATCCATATTTTAACAGCTCCAGTTTTCCGAACAGAAATCAGTGCAGCTTCTGTAACATGTCGTCTATTGCATTTTATCCAGTCACGCATATTTGTGTAATTTCTACAAATGGTCCTCAGTTGACTCGGGTTGTTTTTGTTTATTTATTATTTCTTTATTTATATTAATCCTCTCTGGTCCGATTAGTGCACTGAGGACAGAAATAAACCTTAATAAACAGCAAGTTTAAAGACAAATTCTCGAAGAATTCTGTGTCAAGCTTCAGGTTCAGACCTTTCCCTTCTCATCTGTTCTGGTATTAGTCATTAATCCAAGCCAGAAGTGCTAATGTGAAGCACCTGTACCAAACCAAACATATCCACTTCGAATTAAAATGTCCACAGTCTTCATGTCGGAGGACGGATAAAGTAAACCAACTCTGTGTTCAGTATGATCCAGAGCGCTGGACCTGGACTCTTCCAGCCTGAGATCAACAGAACATTAACAGATGATCCTGTACAGAGGGAATAAAAAGTTTACGCACCCCTCTCTTACAATATTAATCATTATTGTACATGTTTTAAAAGGGGTGTGTAAACTTTTTATGTCCACTGTGGGATATGGAATAATTAAAGATGATGTCTAAGATTTTTTTGTGATTGTCTGGACCAAAACCACTCAATTTCTGGCCTTTTATTTTTCCAAAAAAATCCTGGACTTATTAATAATGTTCTTAATAATATATAATGATATTTATGATGAATTTTTTAATTATTTCAGATACTATTTTTCTAAAATTAAGAACAGCTGTATTCATTTGAAATGTTTATTCGTTTATAAAGGTTTTCTTAGAATAAAATATACATACCCGATGTTTATTTTATATTAGTAATATTCGTGAACTAATCACTAATGGTTTAAAATATTAAACACTAAGGCCTTACAAATTATTTAGTCGTGTTATGCGAACCTTTTATCATTAAAGACTCTCATGTAAATGGATCTTAATACATTCTATTAATAAATCTTTAATACGTTGTGAAATAAATAAATCTTTAATAAAGGTTTTTATTGGCTTGATGCGTCTTGCTATGCCGATACAGCAGTAATAGTTTCTTTCCATTCCTCTGTGTGTGATTTCTCTTGTTCTACAGAAACTGTGTGACATGAATAACCTCCATGCGGTGATGGCAGTGGTGTCCGGTTTACAGAGCGCTCCCATTTACAGACTCACCAAAACGTGGGCTGTAAGTACCTCACTTTCTACTTCATCACACTCCTGTGGCATATACACTCGCATCAAGGTGTGGGACATGGTCCAGGAAGTAATCAGTGGACAGAACCAAACTTTTAGCTCAATGCTTTATGAAATCTGACACATGGGCGTGAGCTGGAGTAAGACAGGAAGAGGATGCGTCACAGCTGCTTTATTTCTACACGTTTTTATTTAACACTTGTGTCATTGGACATTTAGTCTTAAGATATTTAAAATAATATTTGCTGATCTGTAAGAAGGTGCAGTAGGTCATTTAGGATTTTAATTCCTGGCATTAAGCACTAACCCTAACCCTAACCCGTCCAGGGAGCCAACCCAGTCGACAAAGGGTTAACTCTCAGTGCCAATTCCAAACCTGGATAAAAATGGGAGGGGTTGCATCAGGAAGGGCATAAAACCTGTGCCAAATTGAACCAGCAGGCCACTGTGGCAAACAAGGAGCAGCCGAAAGAACAACAACTTTACCATAAAGGGATTTATGTTAAAATGATGATAATGTTTTCAGTAATTACACTGATACTTAAACTCATAAGTTGCCTAAAAGCTCCTCATTGCACTTGACCATATAGAACACAGTTAAAGAAGGGAGGTGATGATGATCACACACTCTGGTGTCACCCAGATGAGGAAGATCTTCTCTTTAGAGTCTGGATCCTCGAGGTTACTTCCTCATGTCATCACAGGAAGTTTGTCCTCACCATCTCGATGTCTGACTTAATCTTTAATGGTCAGATGATGTAAGCTATTGTCCATCATAGTACTGTATTTCCCCCCCAGAATGTCAATAATTATATATTAAAGCACTTCTGCATACTAGGGTGTGGATTAAATCTCTGATCTGATTGGTCAGAAAAAATTAAATGGTAGTTAATGCACTCGTTCTCATATGTTTCTATAGTAACGGCTCATACACCGAGGCTCGTGTGCCAGATGCTTTCACATAATTCTAAGACTAATAATAAATGTGTTGCGCAGCAATGTACGTTGTATAATCATTAATGTGGTGATGTTTTTATTGCGGAGACGTTTATTTAATGTTCAGTGAGGAGAGTCTGGAGTCAGTGTACAGTGACCATCCCAGTGCTGTTGTGTTCCACAGCGAGGGAAAGTCTTTAGTTCACAGGAGATTAGGCTTTCTGGTTGACCATCTGGGTAAAGGAGGGAGGAAGAGGAGTGTAGAAGGGAGTAATGGAGGAGGGAGTGAAGGAAAGATGGACGGTGGGAGGGAATGAAGAAGGGAGTGAAGGACAGTGGGGGTAATGGAGGGACTGAAGGAGGGAGTGAGGGGCTACTGAAGGAGAGAAGGAGCAAGTGGAAGGAAGGAAGGAAGTAAGGAAGGAGAAACAGACTGAAGGAAAGAGGGTGAGTGGAGAAAGATGTGAAGTTATTAGAGTGCGTGAGGGAGTGAAGGATGGAGGGTGTGAGGGAGGGAGTGAAGGATGGAGGGTGTTAGGGAGGGAGTGAAGGAGGGAGTGCGGAAGGGGGGAGGGAGTGAAGAAAGGAGCGAGTGAAGGAAGGAGGGAGGGAGAGAGTGAAGGAGGGAGGGAGGAAGGCAGGAAGTGAAGGAAGGAGGGAGGAAGGGAGTGAAGGAAGGAGTGAGTAAGGGAGGGAGTGAAGGAAGGAGGGAGGGAGAGAGTGAAGGAGGGAGGGAGGAAGGCAGGAAGTGAAGGAAGGAGGGAGGAAGGGAGGGAGTCAAGGAAGGATTGAGGGAGGGAGAGAGTGAAGGAAGGTGCAGAGGGAGGGAGTGAAGGAAGGTGGGAGTAAGGAAGGGAGTGAAGAAAGAATTGAGGGAGTGAAGGAAGGATTGAGGGAGGGAGGGAGTGAATGAAGGAATTAAGGAGGGAGTGAAGGAAAGACCGAGGGAGTGATTGAGGGAGGGAGTGTAGAAGAGTGTGAATAAGGGAAGGAGTGAAGGAATGAGTGAGGGAGGGAGTGAGCTAGTGAAGGAGGGAGGAATGAAAGTGTGAGTAAGGGAGGGAGGGAAGGAAGAAGGGAGAGAGTAAAGGAAGGAGTGAGCTAGGGAGGGAGGGAGGGAATGAAAGAGTGAGGTAGGGAATGAAGGAAGGAAGGCAGGGAGAGAATGATTGAGTAAGTGAAAGAGAGAGAGAGAGAGAGAGGGATGTAGTGAGCTGGTGAGTGAATGATTATCACAGTTATACTGTAAGTGAGAACAGGATGTAACTCGTCTCTTGGTCTTTAACATTAAATCAGACCGTAAAGTGTGTGATGTGTTGATGAGTTAAACCTCACAATGTTCAGCGTATCACAGTGATGTAACACACTCCAGCCTGAAAAATCCTCTTCAGTGTGAGAGCAGTACGTTCACATTGCACTTCATCACACCATCCTGTCCTGGATTCTTTCCATAGATTTATTTTTTTTATATTTCTGCTGAATTATTTTTTGCTCTGCCGCGTGTTATAGAGTTCAGAACTCGGATCTGTCATGTTGATCAGGTTTCCTGAATCTTTTGGCCGTTCTGCTGTAAAAAAGTGTGTTGTAAGACCCCTTTCCCCTTCTCTCCCCTTCTCTTCCCTTCTCACCCCACTATCTAGACATCTCCCCTCACATTTGCCCCCACCATCTTCTCTCTCTCTCTCTCTCTCTCTCTCTTTCTGAGATCTGCTCTCAGACACCCAGCCTCTTTTAAAACCCTAAACAGCATTCCTGCAGTCTGACCTCACTCCAATCCTCTGGCAAGGGAAAGATCTGTGTTTTCTTCACATATTTCTCTCTCTCTCTCTCCTGCAGCTGTGCTCTGTATTTTTCGCTTACTCTGATAAGCCTGTCCACCAGTAATCCTGGATGATTTAAAGGTGTATTTTCTAGCACTCGATACAGTCTACACTGCCTTTTATCTTCGACTTAAAAAAAAAACTATGTAAAATTGTGCATTTGCGTTTAGAATAGTTGGCACGTTCCATAGACACGTGCAAAAATCTATACACGCATTAAAGGGATATTTTCGTGCAGTCATTAATTATTGTCCTGTGAATAAGTCACGAGGCGGCTCTTTACTGTTGAAGACCTGTGTGTGATTTTCTGATGAATTCATCTGACCATTGTTCATCACACATCAGGATAGAAGGAAATAGCTTGTTGAATTGTCGAGTCCCACGTGATTGAGTTGAGTAACTTTAAGGTGATTGAACGTGATCCAAGCGTGTGTTTTTCGAGCTCACACCTCAACTGATCAAACCCACAACACTGCTGTTCTACAACAGAAACATTACCACCACCATTCATCAGACCAGGCCTCCTTCTTCCATTGCTCTGTGGTCCAGTTCTGATGCTCACGTGCCTATTGTCGGCGGCGCATAGCGATCAGCACAGGCACCCTGACTGGTCCTGCGGCTATGCAGCCCCATATGCAACAAACTGTGATACGCTGTGCATTCTGACCCCTTTCTATCAGAACCAGCATTAACTTCTTCAGCAATTTGATCAACAGTAGCTCATCTGTTGGATCGGATCACACGGGCCAGCCTTCTCTCCCCACGTGCATCAATCAGCCTTGGACGCCCATGACCCTGTCGCCGGTTCACCACTGTTCCTTCCTTGGACCACTTTTGATAGATACTGACCACTGCAGACCGGGAACACCCCACAAGAGCTGCAGTTTTGGAGATGCTCTGATCCAGTTGTCTAGCCATCATAACATGGCCCCTTCGTCAAACTCAAAGCTCAAATCCTTACGCTTGTCCATTTTTCCTTCTAACACATCAACTTTGAGGGCAAAATGTTCACTTGCTGCCTAATATATCCCACCCACTAACAGGTGCCATGATGAGGAGATCATCAGTGTTACTCACTTCACCTGGTAGTGGTCATAATGTTATGGCTGATGGGTGTGTAATAGTGTAGTATTATAATGTATAAAAAGTGCGAACAATTTAAATTATCGACGCTGCAGTCTGTGCAGACGGAAACGTTAATTGCAGGAAGGTAAGATAAGGTGCAGGTACAGTATGGCTGTCTAACGTGACACGTATGAACACAACAATGAGGCTTTGTGCGTTTTTGTGTAAACCTGGCTCTCTTCTATCGTTACGTGCTTTATGTGTATTGTTATATTTGACTCCATCTTTTGCCAGCTGTTTGTTTGGTTTGTGTTGGTCTTACCCATGGTGATGATGAAGTGTACACGTGTTGCCTTTGACCAAACATGAGGTTTTCAACAGTGTTCTTGGAGACTGATGTCATTCCAGCACATCTCTGGCTAATTTGTCATGAGAACGCAGATTTGAAAGGTAAGCGCTTTCTCTAATCCCCGGAATGGAAAACTTGACTCAGTTGTACACCATGTTGAATTCATCCGATCGTTTTGCCCCATTCTCTTGAAGTGTGCCAATAATTCCGGAGTCGACTGGAGGCTGAAACCTTCGTCGTGTGAGCAGAGCCAACTTGGCTACGGCGCACATTAAACAATGACATGAAAAATGGGAAATAAGAGCTTCTTTTTCTTCAAAACAGCAGATTGATTTTCTGCAACGCTCTGAATGCAAGGAGCGAACCATAACCCTGGCGTCCTTACTCTGTGTTGTACGTGTCTGAAGTGGTGGTGTTATGTGGCTGACATTTTTCCCAGCGTGTGTTCGGTGTGAGCAGAACACACACCATCTGTGTTACACAATCTCAACTCTCACTAGTATACCGAATGTCCACTACTGCACAAAGCTGTACCATCATTCTGCAGGGGGTAGAAAGTCTAGCTGTGTATGTGACACACACACACACACACAGACTGGATGAAATGTGTGTTATCTTAACGATCAGTTTTGCTTCTGTTTTCAGTTAATTTGCGTTATTACTAAATTGTTCAGAAGCTGCCACTGTGATATTAGTGTGAGTGTGTGTGTGTCTGCAAGAAAGAGGGAGGCTAGTGTGAGAGAGAGTGTAGAGATAGAGAGAGTTAGGGGGAGAGTGTGTGTGAGAGAGAGTGTACATGTGAGTGAGAGTATGTATAATTGAGTGTGTGTGTATGCGAGAGAGATTGCGTGTGCAAGTGTTGATAATGATTATGTATGTGTAAGGAGTGTGTATGTGCGCGCGAGAGAGAGAATGCGTGTGTGTGAACATGTGTGAGAGAGAGTGCGTATAAGTGTGTGTGTGCGTGCACGTGCGAGAGACTGCATAGAAGTAAATGAGTGTGTGCCCGTGTGAGAGAGTGCGTATAAGTGAGTGTGTGTGCGTGCACGTGTGAGAGACTGCATAGAAGTAAATGAGTGTGTGCCCGTGTGAGAGAGTGCGTATAAGTGAGTGTGTGTGTGTGAGAGAGAGTATGTGTGTGTGTGTACAGGAGTATATATTTGTGAGAGAGTGATTGTGTGTGTGTACAGGATTGTGTATGTGTAAGAGACGAGGTGCAAATAGTCCAACAGTTGAGGAACAATCTTCCTCAACGTACAACTGCAAAGAATTTAGGTATTCCTGTACAGGCCATAATATCATCAGAAGATTCAGAGAATCTGGAGTACATAAGCAGTAAGGCCGAAAACCAACAGTGAATGGCCGCAACCTTCGATCCCTCAGGCGGCACTGCATTAAAAACAGACATCATTCTGTACAGATTATTAACCACGTGGGCTCAGGAACACTTTGGAAAACCGTCATCAAAGTGTGCTATGGTCTGACGAGTCCACATTTCGGATCGTTTTTGGGAAATCACAGACGTCGTGTCCTCCGGGCTGAAGAGTGCTATCAGTGCAAAGTACAAAAGCCAGCATCTGTGGTGATATGGGGGTTGCAATTTGCATATCTGTGAAGGCACCATTGATGCTGAAAGGTACATACAGGTTTTGGAGCAAAATTTGCGACGTCTTTTTCAGGGACGTCCTTGCTTATTGCAGCAGGACAATGCCAAGCCACATTCTGCACGTGTTACAACAGCATGGCTTATTAGTAAAAGGGTATGGGTACTAGACTGGCCTGCCTGCGGTCCAGAACCCGTCTCCCATTGAAAATTAAACACAAAATACGACAACGCAGGCCCCAGACTGTTCAGCAACTGAAGTCATACATCAAGCAAGAATGGGAAAGAATTCCATCTACAAACCTTTGTCCTTTATTTCCCAGATGCTTATTGAGTGTTGTTAAAAGGAAAGGTGATGTGACACTGGAGAAAATAACCCCTGTCCCAGCTCTTTTGGAACGTGTTGCAGAGCGAATATTTGCAAGAGACAATCATTTTGAACATGGCATATCTTGTCTTTGTGGTGTTTTCAGTTGAATATTGGTCAACAAGGACTTGCAGGTCATTGTATTCTGTTTCTATTTACGGTTTACACGGCATCCCAACTTCACTGGAATTGGGGTTTGTAACAGAGGTTAGAGGGTATTATGTCTCAGGCGGAGTATAAACCCCTGCTTCCATCCACTCATTAAAGTCACATTGTGAAACAGTGGAGTATTTCTCTTCCCCAGTCCTGTAACTGAGACGGATTATATTTACTTTTGATGATGATCAGATGTGACATACTTTAAGCAGTCCATCCCAGATGTCATGGTAACGTTCTGTATAGTCAAGTGCTTTTTCACACTGGTCATGTTTTCTGCAGAACCTGTGTGTGTGTTCTCAGCTCCCTGCAGCATCGGTCACTTGAACCCTGGTGTGTGATAATGCTGAACTCCTTTAAAAACATGTTTAAGAAAGTCAAACACAATCACTGAAGTGATTTAATGTCGTTGAAGATGTTCATTCAGCATTTTTTGGTCTCTTGTGTCTGAGCTGAGTGACAGTTTTCAGGACGGATGAGCTTAAAAAATGTTTATTTCTTTTTCCGAGACTCAGTAGAAGGATCTGTCGTTTAGCAGAGCTGTAGTGTGACAGATAACAGGATCTTTCTTGTCTCTTGGACGTTCCACTCCAACTATAAAGCTTGAAACATGGTAATCAATCAGAGTAATCACATTCCAGGCCATGAAATGATCAAGCTGGTAAATCTGCTTCACGTTGTGTGAATTAGTTCGCTCTTCCTGCCTGCTCTGGCGCATGTTGTCTTTTACTGCTGGGAAATCTGACAAAAATATATCATGATTATTATGATTTCGCTGCAACACAGCATGTTTCTATGCTTCTGTAAAGCTGCTTTGAGACAGTGTATATAATACAAATAAATTGAATTGAATATTATCAAGTGGTTAAGGCTCTGTGTCAGTGACTGAAAGTTTAGGGTTCAAGCCCCAACACTGTCAAGCTGCCACGGTTTGGCCCTTGAGCAAGGCCCCCAGCCACCTCCTGCTCCAGGAACATCATGTCTGACCCTGAACTCTGACCCTAACCTCCAAGGATAGGATATGCGAAGAAAGAATTTCACTGTGCAGTAGTGTATATGTGGCAAATAAAGACAACTTAATTATATCATAATAGAATAGAATAGAACTGAGGGCCTTTATTATAGTCACATACATTACAGCTCAGTGGAATTCCTTTCTTCACATATCCCAGCTGAGGAAGTTTGGGGTCAGAGCGCAGGGGCAGCTATGATGCAGCACCCCTGCAGCAGAGAGGGTTAAGGGCCTTGCTTAATTGTCCAACAGTGGAGCTTGGTGGTGCTGGGTGCTCGAACCCTGATCCTCCTAACAACAACCCAGAGCCTTAGCCACTTGAGCCGCCACTGCCATATTATACATTCATACCTCTATTTACGTTGCTTTGACTTCCAGCATGTTGAACTTTATGGTCGATTTTGTTAATAATAATAATAATAATAATAATAATAATAATAATAATAATAAAGAATGGGAGGGGGGAAATTCAACTAACATTAGTTCATGCAGCTTTACATCAGTCAACAAAAAAATAAAAATAATTAACTAATTAAAAAATCACCTAAATGTATTGTGATCAATACATTTTAAAATTTAATAACACCATGTTGAGCTGTTTCAGAGAGGTATATCACGTGATAATGAATCATGATAGTCGTATCACATCACCGTATCTCCCTGTCTTCTTTCCTTTTCTGAGAAATCCAGTCAGAGCTGCTTCGAGTTTTTGTAAAGTTGTACCAGTCACTGTGGGCTGGATTCAGAGTTTAGTTATTTATTTTTGGAGGATTTGTGCTGATTGGTATTCAGACTCTGGACCTAAGTGCTGTATTTTGCTCAGTACTGGCTCGAGTGAGGAGCAGGAGTACATCCAGCACCACTCACTGACAGTTTGCTGTTAGCACAGTGTGTCATGCTGTAATGCAGGGTGTTGGGCTGAAAATATGCACCAAAAAAATATATAAAATGCCATTTGAGGGCGTTATTAAATACATAATCCATCAGAGGAAATGGCATCCTGATCCACAGTGTTAACAGAGGGCTGAAAATATTGTAAAACGCTGAACTGTGTTGATATAAAGTGACTTGTGCTGTGTTCACTCGTACAGCAATTTGCAGCATCAACAGAACAGATCATTCGTTTACAATGAGAGACAAAGTGGATAAAAATCCTGAACTTTATGTAAATATGAAGTGAATAGCAGGTCACGTGATCCATGACACTGAGCACACGCTGCTTCTCCTTCATCTCGTATGATATGATGCAGTGTATATATAAACACTTCTTATACACATCTCCCTCCAGAATGATTCACTTTAGGAGAAAGAAACATGATTTAAATGTTATTAGTCGCTCCACTCATGGATAAACGCTGTTACTATGGCAACCATTAGTAGGAACTCGACTAATGGTGACGACTTTTTATTACAGAGAGTGAAGACCTGCAGAGATGATAAAAAATCTGTGTGTGTGTGAACGGAGCATCAGGAGTGCGCTCAGCTTCAACTCTGCATTCTTGCTTGTTTGTTGTGACGTTAAAGTAAACAAAAAGGGGGGAAAATGTTATCCGGAATGCTGTTCTATAATTCGGTCCGTATTTTCTATCCCTGATTTTTTTTTTTTTTTTTTTTTTTTTTTTTTTTTTTTTTCTTTCTTTCTTTAAAGGAAAGTTTAATGCACTGTTAAAATGTCTTTTCTGACTGAATAATCTCGTCCCCTCAGAGGGTTACACTGGGGTAATGTACAGGACCTGAGTGTCTGAATGTCTCTGTGTCTCTGCAGCTGTTGAGTCGTAAGGACAAGGCTACCTTCGAGAAGCTGGAGTATCTGATGTCTAAAGAAGACAATTACAAGAGACTGAGAGACTACATCAGCAGCCAGAGCATGACCTCCTGCATACCTTATCTAGGTACGTCTCTCTCTCTCTCTCTCTTAATCCCTCACTCCCTCTCTCTCTGTCACATCCCTCTGTCTTTCTGTCTTTCCCTCTGTCACATCCCTCTCTCTCTCTCTCCCTTCCACTCTGTCACATCTCTCTCTCTCACTCTCTCCCCATCCCTCTGTCATCGCTCGCTCTCTCTCTCTCTCTCTCCCCCATCACATCTCTCTGTCTCTCTTTCTCTCTCTCTCTCTTACTCCCTCTCTGTCATTTCTCTCTCTCTCTCACTCTGTCTCTGTCACATCTCTCTCCCTCTCTCTCACATCTCTCTCTCCCTCTCTCTCACATCTCTCACTCACTCACTCATTCACTCATTCTAACACCTCTCTCTCCTCACATTAACTTCTGTATTAAATCAGTATTAAAACCTTTTCACACTGTGCCTCTCTGATGGCTCTGGATCTCTGACAGACCCCATTAGCTTTATGCAGGACTTTGTGATGAAAACTCCCAGTCTCAGGTCAGTGTAGGACTGCCCATCGCAACAGACTCCAGGATTTTGTGATGTCATTCCGAGAGATAGAGAGAGATACCAGCTAAATCACATTTCATTTCTTTTTGCAGCCACTGATACGGTGTATGTTGTACATCAGAGTTTTGGAAACGGTTCATTAGGACGATTTTCTGTTCGTTCCTTTGCTTGCAAAAATGGCAGATTCCTGCAGGGACTTCCTCATATTTGAATTATAGAGAAAATAAATTTAGTCGAAGTGATCGTTGAGCAGCTGTAAACATTTCTCATCATCTCACTGGAGCTGTACAGCTTTTGTTATTCCCCTTTTATGACGGGTTTAATAACAGCAGCATGTAAACAAGGCTGAAGTCGTTTGTTTAAATTGGTCAGTTCCTAAGAGACCGTGTTTATATTGGCAGCAGTTAGCTTTTAGTTGCTTCGTTGCGAGGATTTAGAGGAATGCGCGTCGTCGTAGGCAGTACACGTCTTTTTAAAAACAGCCCCGGCTTTTCTAGGCTTGATGTGGATTCTGTTAAAACTTCGTCAGGCTCGTTGGAATCGGTCTCCGTCCGTTTTGCCCAAACCGCAACCTCAATGCCATCGAGAAGCTGCTTTTTCCAGCGCTGCCTGGAATCTACTTATGCCATGTGAAGTCTGCTACAGTGTCCATGTTCCTGAGAATCGGCCTCATCACTTTCACTCCTAGAAACCCCTGATTAGTTCATTGACGTGGGTGTGTGGATATGGGTGTGGATGTGTGTGTGGATGGATGAATGTGGGTGTGTGGGGGGGGGGGGGTTGGGGGGTACGTGGGTGGTTGTGTGTGGTGGGGGGTGGGGGAGTGAGTGGATATGGGGGGGGTAGGGGTGTTTGTGTGTGTGTGTGTGTATGTCCACATGCATTTTCTGTCTGTACATTTGTGTGTGTGGCAGAATTCCAGCTGGTCACAAGTGCTTAAAGAGGGTTAAATAAGAACCATCACATTGCTTTGGTGTAAAAAAAAATAAAAAATAAAAACAATTACTACAAATAATGTCTTATGCTAAAGGAGGATTGGTCTGTTTAGTTTAGTTTAGGTCTTTGTTTAGTTTTATTGGCGGAACAATCTGTTTCTGAATTTCAGAGACAGTGAGCTGAATGAAAGCAGAAGTCACTCAGATGAGAGGAAAATATGCCATTCGTCATGTTTTGTGTGTCTGTCTGTCAGTCTGTGTGTGTGCGCGCGCATATATGAGCTTATATGTTATGTACTCTTTAGAGAAAGAATTAATTTTCTCCCTGACTTCTTTCTGGCAAGAAAAGAAGTCCCCCCCCAAACACACACACAAACTCTGACACAGATACTATGTTTAATGGGATGTGTTGACATGCACTAATTTATCCGGAGCACTGCTGGCGAAGTGTGTTCTTTCAGTGGAGAAGGGAAACATGGCGACGGAATCCAAGCCGATCCTCTGCGACTCTGGCCTCGTCTCCTCCAGACGTCTTCTAGCTCTATTTAACTCGTATCTCAAGCTCCGTCTGTGTGTCTGTCCTGTCCTCCAGCATGTGGTATGCTGCTTTATGTCTTTGCTGTCACTAATTTCCTGTGTGTGTGTGTGTGTGTGTGTGTGTGTGTTCGTGTTCCTTGCATAATGTGTATGGACTCTGAGATGGCCAGGAAAGACAAATGGACAAACACTGAGTTTAGATATAAAAAGACCTCAAATCTGGTTTATGCATCTTTGTGTGTGTGTGTGTGTGTGTGTGTGTGTGTGTGTGTGTGTAACTGGACTAACTTGATAGAGAAAAGCTTAATAGAGCTGCAAAATCGATCACAATATAACTTCTACACATTACCTTATACCCATAGAATTTGACAGATTAATGCAAAAGCCAATTTTGTGAACAGAGCGCCAAACACAGCAGCACTGACTCATCCCCATGATCCCGCTCCAGTGTAGAAGAAATTCCTACAAAAAAAAAAAACTAAAATGTTCCCCCAAAATCAGAAAAGAACAAATATTTTTATTTTATTTATTTATTTTCCTTTTTTGTTTTGTTTTATTTATTTATTTACATTTTTTTTTCTATTTATTTATTTATTTTTGGCATATAAAAAGTATGTGATCTTTATAAATCTTATTTCAAGCGAATTATTAATTTTTTGCACATTTATAATGTAAAGAATTATTTTATCATCAGTTGTTTTTCTAATTAGAATACAGGTCCTCTTATTTTTCTCTATCATTATTTTCTTTTTTTTAAGCTACTATTACTTCTATTTTTATTCCACTTTAATGTCTATTCTATATTTTGTAACGTATTTTGTCTTGTCCTTTGTATTGTCATTGGACTAGTATATATGACAATAAAACTCTTGAATCTTGAAATGTAATTGAAAATTAATGGAAAAGGAAAAAAGCCCACACCTGAGATGGATCCTTCTGGAAGTAACTGGAATTTCTTTATTTATTTCCTGATATCCTGCTCCAGTGAACAGCTCAGCCAGAGCATCAGCTTGTATCTGTATATAATTATTAGGACTAATCATAATTGTGAGATTTTCCATTCTATTGAGTACAATAGAGTAATAGAGTTCTGCTGGAAATGCAGAGAGCTAGAGTGAGGAAGTTCAGTGGGAAATCAGATCAGGAGAACAGGAAATGTCGGAGGAAAGGTGAGAGACTGAGAACTGGACAAGAATTCATCTGATGATGTTTGTGTTAACGGATCCTGCCTGCTGAAGACAGATTCGGAATGGTGTGTGTGTGTGAGAGAAACCTGACATCAAGCCTGGCAAGAACCGTTCACTTGAGCAGACAAGATGCTGACAGGTACTCAGCTTTCCCACACACACACACACCCACACCACAGAAAGTCTGGGAAGCTCGTCAGCATGCCACTCGGAGGCAGTGAGCTTTCATACAGCACGTCAGCACATTCTGCCCTGCATCAGGTGTGTGATTAGTGTCTCTCTCTCTGTCTCTCTCTCTCTCTCTCTCTCTCCCGCTTTCAGTGTGAGCCGTGTGTTTTTCCCTCTGCTGGATTTTACTGGTTGAAGGTAATCCCTTGGGCCGTCTCAGACAGCAGAAATGGGTTTGATATCATCATTCACTTTGAACTGCTTTTCTGAATATATTTGATGTAAAGTCCAGTGGAAAAAGTTTTTCCATACCCTGGTTGAGGACCATGTTTATTTCCCATCGTGTAACAAATACCTGAGAAACATCTGCATTGTCAGCATTTCCCATGTGACCCAAGTGACACCCGCATCAGGACCAGCTTTCTGTCCAGCAGAACAGCTACTGTCATGCTTCGAATGCAGATTTGGGGGGTGTGTGTGTGTGTGTGTGTAAGTGTTTAAGGCACATCTGTGGTGCGTGTGTGAAGATTTTGTGTGTTATGCCGGGTGGAGAGATGTGCTCTGGTAGCCAGGAAGCAGAACAGTAATGGAAATTCAGTTCAGAGACCGTCATGCTTTCATGTCTCCCTTCTTCCGTCTCCTCTCGGGCGTTTCTGTGTGCTGAGGCTCCTGCAGCCATCTTTCCATCACTTGTTCTGATGAGAGACTCCAGCACCAACCACTGCAGAAGATAATCTAACCTCTGAATGAGAGCCAGTCACGACGCAGTGCCTGCATGTCTGATCGATTTTCTGTCTCTCTCTCTCTCTCTCTCTCTCTCTCTCTCTCTCTCTCTCCCTCTCCCCCCGTCTCTCCGTCTAACCTACTATCTCCCTCTCTCTCTCTCATACTCATATTCTCTCTCTCTCTCTCTCTCTCCCCCCCCGTCTCTCCGTCTAACCTACTATCTCCCTCTCTCTCTCATACTCATATTCTCCCCCCCCATCTCTCCGTCTAACCTACTATCTCCCTCTCTCTCTCTCATACTCATTCTCTCTCTCTCTCTCCCCCTCTGTCTCTCTCTCTCTCTCTCTCTCTCCCCCCGTCTCTCCGTCTAACCTACTATCTCCCTCTCTCTCTCTCATACTCATATTCTCTCTCTCTCCCTCTCCCTCCCCCTCTGTCTCTCTCTCTCTCATACTCATATTCTCTCTCTCTCTCTCTCTCCCCTCCCGTCTCTCCGTCTAACCTACTATCTCCCTCTCTCTCTCTCATACTCATATTCTCTCTCTCTCTCTCCCCCTCTGTCTCTCTCATACTCATATTCTCTCTCTCTCTCTCTCTCTCTCTCTCTCCCTCTCCCCCCCTCTCTCCGTCTAACCTACTATCTCCCTCTCTCTCTCTCATACTCATATTCTCTCTCTCTCTCTCTCTCTCTCTCCCCCCCCGTCTCTCCGTCTAACCTATCTCCCTCTCTCTCTCTCATACTCATATTCTCCCCCCCCCCTCTGTCTCTCCGTCTAACCTATCTCCCTCTCTCTCTCTCATACTCATATTCTCTCTCTCTCTCTCCCCCTCTGTCTCTCTCTCTCTCTCTCTCTCTCTCCCCCCGTCTCTCCGTCTAACCTACTATCTCCCTCTCTCTCTCTCATACTCATATTCTCTCTCTCTCCCTCTCCCTCCCCCTCTGTCTCTCTCTCCTCATACTCATATTCTCCTCTCTCTCTCTCTCTCCCCTCCGTCTCTCCGTCTAACCTACTATCTCCCTCTCTCTCTCTCATACTCATATTCTCTCTCTCTCTCTCCCCCTCTGTCTCTCTCATACTCATATTCTCTCTCTCTCTCTCTCTCTCCCCCATCTCTCTGTCTAACCTACTATCCCCCTCTCTCTCTCATATTCTCTCTCTCTCTATCTCTCCCCCTCCCCCTCTGTCTCTCTCTCTCTCATACTCATATTCTCTCTCTCTCTCTCCCTCCCCCCCCCTGTCTCTCCGTCTAACCTATCTCCCTCTCTCTCTCTCATACTCATATTCTCTCTCCCTCCCCCTCTGTCTCTCTGTCTAACCTACTATCTCCCTCTCTCTCTCCCTCTCTCTCTCTCTCTCTCTCTCTCTCTCTCTCTTACTCATATTCTCTCTCCCTCCCCCTCTGTCTCTCTGTCTAACCTACTATCTCCCTCTCTCTCTCCCTCTCTCTCTCTCTCTCTCTCTCATACTCATATTCTCTCTCTCTCTTTCCCTCTCCCTCATTCTTTCCCTCTCTCTAACACTCTGTCCATCTCCCTTCCTTCTCTCTCTCTCTCTCTCTCTCTCTCTCTCCTGCTCTCTCACTGTCTCTCTCCCTCCCTCTTTCCCTCTTCCCATCTCTCTCTCTCCTTCTCTTTCTTTCCCTCCCTCTTCCCCCTTCCTCTCTCTCTCTTGCTCTCTCACTGTCTCTTTCCCTCCCTCTTCCCCCCTTCCTCGCTCTCTCTCTCTCTCTCTTTCTCTTTCTCTTTCTTTCCCTCCCTCTTCCCCCCTTCCTCTCTCTCTCTCTGTCTCTATCTCGCTTGCTCTCTCACTGTCTCTTTCCCTCACTCTTCCCCCCTTCCTCTCTCTCTCCCCCTCTCTCTCTCTCTCTCTCTCTCTCTCTCTCTCCCTCTCTCTCTCCCTCTCTCTCTCTCTCTCTCTCTCTCTCTCTCTCCCTCTCCCTCTCCCTCTCTCTCTCTCTCTCTCTCTCTCCCTCTCTCTCTCTCTCTCTCTCTCTCTCTCCCTCTCTCTCTCTCTCTCTCTCTCTCCCTCTCCCTCTCCCTCTCTCTCTCTCTCTCTCTCTCTCTCTCCCTCTCTCTCTCTCTCTCTCTCTCTCTCTCTCTCTCCCTCGCACCCTGTGTGTGTATGATGTCCTTGCTGTGAGAGAAGATTTGAGGATGTTCTGAAGGATGGCTCCACAGAGGCTCTGGTGAACAGGGAGTCGTAACTTCAGTGAAATACACTTTAGTGAAAATGAAACTAAAGCACTTTATATGGAAGGAATGTTCTGCAGGAGCTCCATCTCCCTCTGCACCACTCTTGCACTCGTTCGCCTTTGCGCTCCTGCTCTCCGTGCCCGGACGGTGGAAATGTGTTTTTCATTGTCTCGACGTCTCTATGTACATCTCTCCGCTCTCACGGCTGCATAGTTTTAAACTGAAATCTCTCTCTCGCTCTCTCCTCGTTCTCTCTGTTTGCCTCGTCTCCTTTCTTTATCAGTTTATACTGCAGGATAACCACATGGCCTTGTGACCACGACTTTCTGACATTATGCTTCATTTTAAAATACGAGAACATATATGGTGCTGTTTTTGTCTATGCAGGTAAATGGACAAGGGCTGAGAAAAAAAAGATTTTTGTGAGAATTTGTGCGTTTGTGAAATCCTGGAGGAACGGGCTAGCTAAGATGATGTATTCATATATAAATAAACAGATAATAACAGTTCAGATAAATCCAGGCAGTGTGTAGATACAGAGGCCTCATAAAATCTCACACTGAATACATTATTCTCTCAGATATTATATCAAGCACACACTTAAGAAATGACACAACTATAGCTTACACTTTAACTGCTCTCTCACTCTTTCTCTTTCTTTCTCACACTCTCTCTCTCTCTCTCTCCCTATATCACATCTCTGTCTCACTCTCCCTCCCTTTTTTCTCACTCTCTCGTGCTCTCTGTCCCCCCCTCTTCTCTCTCACTATCTCTCTCTCTCTCTACCTATATCACATCTCTCTCACTGTCACATCTCTCCCTTTCTCTGTCGTCTCTCCCTCTCTGTGTCCCCCCCTCTTTCTCTCTCTCTCTCTCTCTCTCTCTCTCTCTCACGCTCTCTGCCCCCCCCCACTCTCACTATCTCCCCCCCCCTCTTTCTTTCTCTACCATATCACATCTCTCCCTTTCTGTCATCTCTCCCTCTCCCCCCCCGTCTCTCTCTGTCTCTCTCTCGCTCTCTCTCTCTCTCTCCTCCCCACTCTCTCTCTCTCTCTCTCTCTCTCTCTCTCAATGCCAAATAATGCAGAGGTAAGCTAGTTAGTGAACAGCAGATACTCAGCTATCAGACTGTCCCTGGTGTTGTTCACTGCTCTGTAGTTAAGAGTAGTGAGAGTGAAATTCAGCCAGAGCGACTCCTCACTCATTATGCGTGCCATTCAGCAGTGAGACTCATTCATTCAGTCAGTCTGTGAGCAGAGAAAATCTCTTAATTCATACTCTGGCAAACACTAAAGAAACAAAAGTCTGGACCCAACATTTGCTTGTCCCCGAGGCTTGAGCTTTTTGTTCTGCATCACCGTGTTTACACAATATTTGTTTCAGTGCTGTACAAGTTTATTTACTTGCGCCGTGTTTTTTATGTACATACAAATTGTATCGTGGCCCAATCGCCACACACATGCAGATGAATGTGTGGATGGCAAAAAGCACAACATACGTCATAACCAGGCATAAATAACAAATAGCATAACTATTATAAATAACTACTGATAAATAACAGATGCGGATACGGGCAGTTCTCTATCGGAGTTCTTAAATGAACTCTTGATATGAAAAAATAAAACAACAAACCTAAAAGATGGATATTTACAGACCAGTACACATCAAAGCTGCCTGAGCGCTCAGCCCAGACCGTTTCCAGTCCATCTCGTGTATAGAGTAAGAGAAAAACAATCAGAACTGCAAAAGGAAATGTGTACAGTATGGATTTCCTAGCTAATTTTTGTCAAAAGGATGAAAAGTCTGTAAGAGAGAGCAGAACCAGATTGAGACGGCAGAGAGCCAGAAACCTCAGAGAGACCTTTTCTGATCCCTCGGTGTCTCAGACCAAAATGTCCCCCCCTCTCTCTCTCCACGCTCCACGTGTCTTGGAATCGTCTGATCATGTTGTTAACACACTACAGGTTCTAATAGATGTGCTGTCCTTGGTAAGGTAAAAGGATGATTATATTTACTTTAACTGAATAAACATGTTATGTTTGAAGGGTCGAGAAGCGACTCAGTCGATCAGACGAATCATCATGCGGACGGACTTGAGTGAGTAGAAGCCTCCTCCGTAATCAGCCCAGAAGATCCCATCCTGGAACTTGCTGCGGTACACGCCTCCAGGGTACCACACACCGTTCAGATTAGTCTGCCCACATGCGTTGTACCACCAGCCACCTTTGTGGAAGTGAGCACAGTTTCCTGCTGCAGGGGGACGAAAACAAAAGCGAGAGACAGATGAGAACAATTCTCTGACCATGTGGCATGCATCTGATGCCTGATGGCATGCATCTAAACTATTCTGTACCTGTGAAAGAGTCCTTGTCACGGTCCAGCGTGGTGAAGGGTTTGCCGTTGTGGCTGGTCAGCGAGTCTCCGGCGTTCCCCTGGTAGGTGCCCAGGCGCAGACGGTAGCCCTCAAGCTCGGGTTCCAGTCGAAAGCTGCTATACTCGGCGTAGACCTTCTTCCCTGACCAGTCTTCCAGTTCCACCATCAACCTGTAGTCTCCCTGTTTAGCCAGGTTGTAGATGTTCTCCAGCCCAAGCCAGTACTCACCGTCTATATTCCCAAAGCCTTTCTGTTTGAGAAAGAGTGCAGCAACGATAGAGCTTTAATGTTTATTCTGTTCTTAGTTTAGTTTATTGGCTCGTTACACAACGGCGTGAGAATGTGCACATGCTGGAATGGGTGTGATTTCTGTCCTTTAGTGACCAGTTACATCATTCGATGATTGTGTGATCTTTACTCGTGAGTATGTACACACACGGCCCTGTTGTGTCTTGGAGGTTCCTAGGACATCTTTGCGCATCTAAATAAAGACATGCTCACTGACACACTCGGGCATATCAGGCGTTTTCAGGCGTAATTGAGTTTTTCCACGGATTTCAGCAGCTCACAGAAGAAAATGGCTCTTTTCCACTCAGCCATCCAGCTGGATTGAATTGTATTCATGAGCCATGGCACTCTTGAAAGAATTCTTTTGGTTTCTTTGCTTAAAATGAATTTGCTTGGGAATTGCTTGGTCTGGCTCTCTGTCTCTCTCTGTCTCTCTCTCTCTCTCGCTGTGTGTGTGTGAGAACATGAGGGTTGAGGAAAATTGTGTTGTGGTGAGATTGGTAATCATGTTTGGTTTCTCCCTGCACACACTTTAGCGATTGGTTTAATCTCATGTGTTCCTTTATTTCCGTCGACTTCACTAAGTTCCTGATAAAGCTGTTTTCTGATGAATGTTGATATTCGGTAAGGCGTGTTTACTCCTGTTTACGTCTCCAAAGCTCTTGGTGGTTTCTTCCCCCCCTTTATGCATTCCTCTTAGTGTCTCACTCATTCACTCGCCTATATCGTTGCCTCAATTTCAGGCCTCTGAGTCAAGGACACTAATGTTTCATCTACACACAATTCTGAGGAAGCTGAGGCCAGGTTTAGGAGCCACTCATCTAGCTAGCTGGATCCTTATGATAGTGTTTGGATTGGCGAAGGACATACTTTCTTCTGCAAGAAACCTTACCTTATAGTTCTCCCAGTTCCTGAAGAAGTTGACCGAACCGTCTTTTCTCCTCTGAAAGACAGTCCAGCCGCCGTTGTCCAACCCCTGCTCACACCAAGCCTGGATCAGCCGGTCACTACCCTCTGTCTTTAACAGGTACATCCCACTGGTGCTGTGTCCTGCCTGCCAAACCTGGTAACAGTCACGGAATGGACCTAAGTGAGAGACCGAGAGAGAGCGAGACAGACACAGTGAGGGACTGAAAGAAGGCAATTATAAGAGAAATGATGAGAGAGGGGATCAGATAAGGAAAGAAGAGAAGAGAGAAAAGAAAAGGAGAGGAGAGAGGAAGATGGTGTGGAAAAAAATAGAGGGCAAGAGAAGGGGAAAGTTGGAGTTGATGAGAAAACTGAGGGTTCTGGGAGAAACAAGGACATGGTCGGAGAAGGGAAGATGAGAAGGGAGAGAATAAAGGAGGGGTAGATGGAGACGTTAAAGGAAGCAGTGAGAGAGGGAGACATGGTGAAAGAGTGTGTGTGACCTTAGTTAGACAAGTCTGAGACTAACAAACTGCTCAGATCAGAGTAGTGACTCACACACACACACACACACAGTCATTTCACAGTCACCGTTTGTCATTTCTCTGTTTCACACTTCCTTGTAACTAATTTTGCTGGTATTATTTTCTCATCCATTCATTTTCATTCATCCCATTTTCCCCGTAACTTATTGGTTTTATTCCTTTAGAACCTTCTACATGTCTATAAATTGCACATATTCTCCATACATTTTGCAAAATAGACATGTCACAGTCAAACTTTCAATGTAAATAGAAGATAAACACCCGTATGGCAGCGGATGGTATGTATTCCTCGCTATAGACCCACACGTTTCTTATTATAGATTAGCTAGATACTTCGAGATGCTTCACTTTCCAAAAGCTTCTTCAATGTCACCATTTTTGAACAAACTCCAGAAACACCTTCCAGATGTCATAAAAAAAACCTCCTTACTTGGACACTCTTTATTATAAAGTCCTTGGCTCTTCATGGCTGTATTTTTTATATAGATAGAAAATGTTCAACTATTAGGCATCTCGGAGTGGGCGGAGCAAATACGGTGGAAAAAATGTTATGTTTTTCGGACAGATGATAAAGGATCCGAGTTAAATCCTGCCATTTCACCTGATGATCATATTTTAATGCAGCTACTGTAAGCAAGTGCAGCCAGGTTGTTATATTTAAGAGGGGAATAAAAGGCAAAATTGAATGCAAACGAGTGAAATAATCTATCATCAGCTGTTATCAGCTATCTTCCTCTGTAGCTGTGTTCACATTCCCACAGCCAAAACACTGTCCAAGACAACCCGATCGATCAACATTTGCATTCCTGTCTTATTCTTTTCGTAGTGAAATTATTTCCTGATGCAGGAAGGTGAAGCGCTCGTATGACTTGAGTCTCCAGGAGCTCGGAGTCTGAGCGAGGCATGCTTAGCCTACTTGCCTTCTATTTCTCTATCCCTTTCTTTATTTCTCTCTCTCTCTCTGTCGGTTTGTCTTCCTTTCAGCCTTACCTCTTAAGCTAAAATAATCAGTACTCTTTAGCTGAGCCAGGAATAAGATGATAGAGGCCCTCTTGGCAATATGTGGGTTTGCCTGTATGAGGGTCTGTTTCCTGTGCTGAGAGAAACATCTTGAGTAGCCGTGGTCATGCTGAAGCAGCAGGGTGACCCAGCGTGGGCAGAGGCTGTGTGAATGATGTATATTGAGCTCACACAGTCAGGCTTTGTGCCAGACGCTTCTCATCTCGTTTTCACAGCTGTGGTCCGGTCAGACCGTGTGGACCCCCGGAATACACCGCGATCGCTCGGGCACCCTAAGAATGTTACATCCTTATCCGTACTCCTATCGTTTCTCCATAGTGGTCATTTTTCTTTCTGGAAATGTTGGTGCAGTGGTTAGGACTGTGCATGTGTAGCATAATCTGTGGTCTTAACCATATACTTTTAGGCAAAGGATGCGGTCAGTTCACTGGAGGTCTGCTGTTAGCGGTCGGTAGTAAAGAAGCAAAAAGCCAGCATGGCTGAATGTTCTGGAAAGTGATTCACACTGAATTGTAGAGAGATTTGCTGAAGAGCCAGATGGAGGAACAGGATGAGATTTGGGCGGCTCTGCAGCGACTGAAATGTGTGATCGAACTGATAAAACTGGAGCAGAGGTACTTTGTGTGTTAGGTCTTAAAGTGTGTAGCACTTTGTAAAAGAGTGGGGTCTGAAATGCAGCACAGAGCGGTGGAGCGGTCATTCTGCTTTCATTAGTAAAGGTGACGAGAAAGAGTGTGTCAGCTCTCCGTGGTGGACGTATCGTGCCTGTGTAGCAGCTGGTTCTCATTCCTGACTCTCTCGCTGCACCATGCCCTTCAGAGCGCACGAAACCCGAGAGGAGTGTGATTTATGTTTGTGTGCACAGTTTCTTTACATGATGTGCATATGAGCCTTAACGGTCTGATGTCTGATGGAGAGAGTGTATGGACGAAGTGTGTGTGTGAGAGTTTGGGGGATTTTTTGTCCTGTTTCATGTCGTAGCACATTTTCTGCCTTCTCTGTCTCTCTCTTTTATATTTTCCCTTTAATCAAAACACGATCTGGACTAATTTCCTGGAATTTCTGAAATTAACCCATAAAATTAAAAATAAGAGCTTCAGCTCTGTGATTAGGCTTTAGAAGTGAGTGATGACTCGTTCCATTGCTCTTTCTGCACACGGGAACCGTACACTGACTGTGTTTTATCACTCATCCCTATAAAACTAATCACATAGCCCGAAGCCCACATAATGGTCATTTTTCTAGACTGCGAAATTGCTCGTGTCAGAACCCCCCCCCCTTCCCCCACCTCCTCAAAACACAAAAAGTCTATTACCGTCAGAGTTCAGGGTTCCCTGTGGTGCTGGTGGGATGCCCCGAGGGTCAGCGGTCGGAGGGACGTCCATGCGTGAACCACGTGGGAGGGCTCTGTGAATCTCGTTGGTGAAGCGGTTGTTGTTGGCCGGGATGGTCTCAGGCACCACCTGGACCAGCGGTGGCACTGCGGGCAGCTCGTGGCGTCCGAACCCGCGCATGCAGTGCTCTTCCAGCAGGGAGATCAGCACTGACTGGTTGTTAACGGTGCCAGCCAGCGTAGCGAAGCGCAGCTCCAGTTCCTTATAGCGCGAGGCCAGGCGCAGCATCTCGGACGTCACGTTAAGCACCCGGTTTTCCAGCTGCACGAACTCCAGCGAGTTGTCACGCTTGCGTATTATTTCGTGAAGTAGCTGCATGTAGAGCTGTGTGACACGTGAGTTCATGTTGCGTGACTCCTTGCGCAGGAGCTTCATCTCGTTAACCAAGTTGCTGTCCACATCGGTCAGGAGCTGCAGCGTCTCAATCTCGCGACGCTGCTTGGACAGCACTTCCTTCAGGTCAGAGATGTCCATCCGTGTCACTCGATCCTTTTCTGGATCGGGGCCTGTGGCTGAGGCGCAGATAGGTCCTGTGATCTTTTGCTGGGGCACTAAGAACGTGTATGAGCATCTTTTATTGTCGTCCACTGGAGCCCGGCGGCGTCTGGACAGTGGCTCATTGCCTGAGCGACAGCTGCCCAGGGCAGCGAGACAGAAGAGCACCATGCCCAGGTTCCACGTTTCTACTCTCATGGCTGCTGTGCTTCTCCCTCCTCGGCCTCCACCGCCTCCTATCTTTTTCTTTTTTTTTTCTTCTCTCTTTCAGTCCGCCTCTGCACAGACCAGAAGAATGTAGTAATTCACCTAAAACAAAAAATATAGCCATAAATATGCAGCAATACAGCTTTTTTGTGCATTTCACACAATGCTCTCACTGCCACACGAATGCTGTGCTATGTATCTTTAATAGAGTCAGTGCTCTGACTTATATAACGAGTTCCTGTGCTGATGTGTAAACTCTTCCTTCTAGCCGGCTGCTCTGGCTCAAACCTTAGGAGATGAGTCGGGCCCCTCATGCCCTGATTTATCTTTAAATTTTAACCTCTTTTTCAACCAGACACTTTATTTATGCCACGGCTCTGAAGTGATTCATGAATATTTTTGTGCATTCGTCTTCGGTATCTCCACCTGCACTCGTCTCATATCCCAAACCCCCCCCCCCTTCTCCTTTCTTTTCTTCTCTCATCATCACAGTTTAGTCTGTTTACACACTGCACGCTTCATCTGTCTCTGAGGATCATGTCTCTTCACAGTTTTCATGTTTACAGCTAGTTATCAGCCTTTACTGATTCAGTGAGTCGATTCAGTGATTCACTGTTTTTGAGTCAGAGGTGCTAGTGCACAGTTCACACATTTTGCTGCCTTAAATCAAATGCAAAAAGATGATCTATGGCTTTTCTTTTACTTTGCGTCTTTTGTGCACTTTTTCCTCGGGAACCTTGATTTCCGTTTTTCTCCATCTGCTTTTCTGATAAAATAACACACACACCCAAAATGCTCTTGAATGGCTTCTCATCCCTTCTTCATTTTCTATGGTCTGTCGGTCTTGAGTTACAGAGGGCTGAAAAGATCTGTAGGTTTTTATAATTAATCACTTGATGTCTGGCACCTACAGTTCAAGCTGCACCGACCTGCACATAACTGACCCAAGTAGCGCTGAAAGAAACCGATTAATAACAACAATAGAAGGAGAAATAAGCATGCAAGCAGGTAAAAAGAAGAGAAGCGGGACTCAGAAAGAATGAAGCAAGGTGTGGATTTACTGAAAGTGGTGAAAATTAGGCGAGAAAGGCCTGAGAGCAGCATGTGGATGTTGGTGTTGGCCAGTGTGCTAAACAGCATGCCTGGCTCCAGCGCAGGGTTTTTGGGACCAGTAGAGCTTCAGACATCACAGCTAGCTGCTGGCTGTTTTCTCTCTTGAACACATTTTTCTCTCTGGATAATCCCGAGAGACTCGCACAGACGCTGGATCCCGAGACGACGACTTTTTCACAAGTTACTCTGGAGAAAAGCTAACCGCACTCAAATAAAAAAAATATGCGGTGACTCAGAGTTAAGAAAAAAACGTTTACATGAAAATGTTAAGTTTCTGAACACAGCATGATGTCATTGCTTATACTAAACATGATTCGATGATTACCAGATCGAACGATGCCGAGTGAGCGTAATCAGTTCACGCTCAGTTCCTTTCAATCTCACCATGGATGTTGGCACTGATGGGAACGATAACTAGAATATTAAATTTAGTCGATTAACACAGGCATGGTAGAATAGTGCGGTGGTTAAACACGACCTTGTGGGTTTGATTGTCAGCTCAGGTGAGAGTTTGGTGAAAATGCACGCTCAGATCATGTTGGATGAATGAGAACGAGTGTTATTTAATTCAATCAGACAAAACGTACACATTTAAATGAAAAAAGTCTGCTTATACTGTTCATATCTGTTTATTTTTTTTGTCCAGATTAAACGGACTTGGAGGATCACTTCAGTATGTTATCTATTTTCCATTTCTGTGATTCTGTGAGCTTTTATAAGTGCCGAATCCATGTGCCTCAGGTTCGAAATTCAGGGATTTCCGCTAAAGGGAATGTTGGACTTGATGGAAGTTTCAGAACTGCTAATATTTGTGTGTAATAATTGCTAATAATGTAACGTTGCAAGTATTTGTGAGCTAGGATTTTGCTCTGCTTAAATCATGCCGATATACCGCCCCCTGTCTGGACGTCTCGGAGTCTTAATTCCAGCATTTTGAGTCATGCGGTACTCCGTTCCCATGGCAACAGCTTTCCCGTTCCCTCGTGTTCGTCCGAGGGACGTCAGCACCTTCGATCCTCTCTATTAGCAGCTCAGACCTTTGCCAGTTGGGTGTGATCATGTGTTTGTTCCTAAGCCGTAGGTCATGGCCGTCCTCAGCGTGTTCTATTGGGTTTCTGATTCGTAAAGTACTTGACGATGATGTCACCCGGATCATATTCGGGCCCTTTAGAACCGAATCCGTTCGGTTGTTTCTGTTGGGTTCGGCTGCAGAAACATCGGTTATGGAAGCTATTAAAGACATATTCCCATGAGCTGTGTTGTTTCATTTTTTATTTCGTGTTAGAAGACGGATTCAAGGTCTCCAAGACAATATAATTGAAGAAACCGCTATGAAAACAGTGAACCAATCCTGTGGTGGTTTTAAAGGTTCACCACACAAGCCAACAGCTATCTCTTACTGAATCGTGGTTTTTGTCTGCTAGTCATCTGTCGTGAAAATCCCCAGATGACAAATATGTGCCTCGATCCTGGAAATGGAATTTTTGAATCACTTGAAGGGCTTGAAATTTTTATTTCTTTAGTGGTTAGATGGTTTTTTTTTTTTTTTTCACTCTTTTTGACAATAAGGTTCATATAATTATATAGAATTGGAATGAAAAGCCGATCTTTTTGCCAGCAGAGCATTACAGCAATCCTATTTGGTGAAAGTTTTTATAAGTGGTTTGTTTTTTTATATATAAACACTTGTTTTTCTAGTGTAGAAATCGCTGCATCACTACCTACATTTCCTGTTTGGCGGTACTTCATGTAGACATGGTGTACCTCATGCCTGTGCTGCATGTAATGCATTGATGAAAGTGAGTCTGAAGCGAGTCTGTGGATTTTTGTGTAGATGTACAGTCTGGCGTTTCTCCTTCTCCTGCTTTATTACTCGCCTCTCGTTTTACTTGGATGTCAAACACTGGTGTACAGCTGTAGATTCAGTCAGTTGTTTTTGGAGGAGAACAGCTTTTGTCATAAAAAGAAAAACACAAAAGGAGCCTTATGAGGTATGAAGTTTTAGTTGAAAGGTAAATGAGCTCTTTTAAAAGATTAACACGCAGACGAGGATAGAAAAGTTTCCCATATACTGATCTATCTCAGGGGTGCAGCAGTAGTAGAAGAAAATTGTGGCGTGTTTGTGAGAGAGAGGCAGAGAGAGAGAGACGGACAGAGAGAGTGACACAGACATACAGAGAGAGAGACAGGCAGACAGAGAGAGGGACAGACAGGCAGAGAGAGACAGAAAGACAGAGAGAGAGACAGCCACATAGACAAAGAGAGACAGAAAGACAGATTTTGTGTTCTAAAAATAGAGTGGGAAGGGATTTTGGGGGAAGAAAGGTTTTACATATAAATGAAAGATTTTTAAAAATGTGAGCGAAGTTGACATGTATTTGGAAACAGGATTTATGATCTAGAAGATGATGTGATTTTGCTGAGTGGGCGGAGCTTAGGCCATCTGCAGTGTTTCAGATGATGTGGATGCGAGGGAGAGGGAAAAGGTTTTGATGTATATTATGATATATACACTATATTGCCAAAAGTATTCGCTCACCCATCCAAATAATCAGAATCAGGTGTTCCAATCACTTCCATGGCCACAGGTGTATAAAATGAAGCACCTAGGCATGCAGACTGTTTTTATAAACATTTGTGAAATAATTGGTCGCTCTCAGGAGCTCAGTAAATTCCAGCGTGAAACTGTGATAGGATGCCTCCTGTGCAACAAATCCAGTCGTGAAATTTCCTCGCTCCTAAATATTCCACAGTCAACTGTCAGCTGTATTATAAGAACGTGGAAGTGTTTGGGAACGACAGCAACTCAGCCACGAAGTGGTAGGCCACGTAAACTGACGGAGCGGGGTCAGCAGATGCTGAGGCACATAGTGCGAAGAGGTCGCCAACTTTCTGCAGAGTCAATCGCTACAGACCTCCAAACTTCATGTGGCCTTCAGATTAGCTCAAGAACAGTGCGCAGAGAGCTTCATGGAATGGGTTTCCATGGCCGAGCAGCTGCATCCAAGCCATACATCACCAAGTGCAATGCAAAGCGTCGGATGCAGTGGTGTAAAGCACGCCGCCACTGGACTCTAGAGCAGTGGAGACGCGTTCTCTGGAGTGACGAATCGCGCTTCTCCATCTGGCAATATGATGGACGAGTCTGGGTTTGGCGGTTGCCAGGAGAACGGTACTTGTCTGACTGCATTGTGCCAAGTGTAAAGTTTGGTGGAGGGGGGATTATGGTGTGGGGTTGTTTTTCAGGAGCTGGGCTTGGCCCCTTAGTTCCAGTGAAAGGAACTCTGAATGCTTCAGCATACCAAGACATTTTGGACAATTCCATGCTCCCAACTTTGTGGGAACAGTTTGGAGCTGGCCCCTTCCTCTTCCAACATGACCGTGCACCAGTGCACAAAGCAAGGTCCATAAAGACATGGATGACAGAGTCTGGTGTGGATGAACTTGACTGGCCTGCACAGAGTCCTGACCTCAACCCGATAGAACACCTTTGGGATGAATTAGAGCGGAGACTGAGAGCCAGACCTTCTCGTCCAACATCAGTGTGTGACCTCACAAATGCGCTTCTGGAAGAATGGTCAAAAATTCCCATAAACACACTCCTAAACCTTGTGGACAGCCTTCCCAGAAGAGTTGAAGCTGTTATAGCTGCAAAGGGTGGACCGACGTCATATTGGACCCTATGGATTAGGAATGGGATGTCACTTAAGTTCATATGCGAGTCAAGGCAGGTGAGCGAATACTTTTGGCAATATAGTGTATATATATATTTGTATGCACTGGATCTAAAAATCTAAAAAAAAAAAATTGGCATGGGTAACAATGTAATGAATGACGTACAAATATTCTTTGGTGTTAAGAGTACTCTGAAATGGGCGTGTCTTTAGACAGAAGAGAAACACACACACATGCTGGTAGAGATGATGCAGAGCTCAGAAAGACGCACTGGGTCATTCAATCATGAACTGCTCTCTTTCTCGTAATTAAATTAATGTCTCTTAGTTAAATGCTCTTCTGAGTAACTGGTAATAGAATGAACAGTCCCACCAAACAATATTAAGCAGTCCTCATGTAAGGAAATAATAGACAGTTTAATTTCTCGGCAGCTTCTTGGGCTCATTTATCGTTTTACATACTCAGTGTTTCTGTTCGATTCGAACCCTGGCGTGTGATTTTGCTCTCGTTTTTGCCTAAGCAAGTGAACTACGCAGCACTCGGATTCAGGTGCAGGACAAAGTAACGGCTCCAAGTCACACTCCTGCACGGTCCGAGCGCAGCGAGAGAGCGATGGTGAAGCGAACCGTGTGGAGATAATCGGACATCATTCCGAGCCGAGCGAAGCTCAAACTGAGCCAAAGCACAGAACACCATGTTTTAAACGTTGTGTAATTGTGCAGGAATATAATGAGTTCTTTCTGCTCTAGATGATTTTATTGTTTGTTTGCACACGTTTCAATTTCTCGCTTGCTTTTTTTCCGTCACGTTTCTGATTAATAAATGAAGGAGTTGACGCATGGGGGTTTTTCAGCTCTACTCGAACCTCGCAGCCAACTCTGGTTTGTTTAATCCTGTGCAGTAATTGTTCATATTTTGCTTATAGATGTGAACGTTTCCTCACACTCTCTTACAAAAAGCCAAACATCTGCATTTCTCAAGGCATCGAGCAGGATAAATCCAGTTACTGAAATTGTCATTAAACCCGATATTCCGTTATTCAGACTACATATTAGACTTTGGACGAATATGTATTTGCAGAATAAGTTGTATTTGATTAATAATCCTTAAAGCTACTGTTATTTAGATTTGTGTATAGCCATCTACAGGTGCACTTATAGGGCTTGATAATGAAACGTGGTGCATTGTGGGTGGGTTTATAGTAATGCAGGTGATGTACTGAATACTGAGACGTTACTGCTGCGTATAGTTCCTGATTTTTGCTATAAGAACGTAAGATATATACGAGTTTTTCCTCAGTTATAGCAGTTCTAATTCCCCTGCACTGTACCTTTGAGCCTGAACCACTTATGATGATCATCTTCTTCAACTCAAAATTTCATCTAATTTATCCAAACACACACACACAGCATGATTATGTTCTTGTCTACCCGCTGATTTTTGTGTGATCACACACACACACCTGAGTTATTGCTGACAGCTCAGGAGCTAGAGCCATGTGGATGAGCTTTGTTTATTTATATACTAAATGTATTTCCCAGCCTTTAAAATAATATCAGAGATTTCCAACATCTGGCCATCAGATTTTCCACAAGATGAGTCTTTTGGGATGGGATAGGATGAGATGGGGTGGACACACACACACACAGACAGTCTCTCCTGGACAAAAGGAAAAAGTAAGAAAGCTGAAAGAGAAGCCTAGAGGACAGGAAGATGGAACAACCGTGAGAATAAAGTTGTAAGGGAACATATGGTGAGAAATAAAACTGTTTTATTTTTTCTTCATGAACCCTAACTTTAACTTTTAGGAGATAATACAGAACACACACACCCTCAGTATGGCAGCAGTTAGTGAACATTTCTCGCAGGGCCGGAGAACAGGAAGCTTCAGCATGAAGGTCTTTCACTTGGAGGAAACACTGACAAAATGAAGGATGGCAGGAGAGAGAGGGAATGTGGGGGTGGAGGGTTTTGGGTGGAGCAAAAAAAAAGAGGCTCAAGAGAGCCGGTCAGCATTCTCTTTTCTCTTTTGTTGCGTATCGTAATCATAAGCTTTAATTTGAATAAAGTGTAGGAGGGAAATCGAGTTTGGCAGAATACAGAGAAGAGAGAAGGAGAGTGCGATGTGATGAATTTATGGACTGTGAAAATGGGGCACTCAAGAGCTTTAACCGGGTTTGGAGTCTCAGCACTCAGAGCTAAAGATGAGGACAAATTGAAAAGTCTTCATTCAGCACACCATAGCCTTACAGCAGGCCAATTACTTCAGTTCTGGAAAGCTGTGAATTTTGGCCAAAGTCTCCTGCCAAATAGAACGGCTTGAAACATGCTGTCAAAAGATTGGCTTTTCTAATCACTTTCAGTGAGCTGTTGAAGTCATTGGCGCTTACCAACCCCCAGATGATCTAGGGTTACAGATTAAGCTGTGTGTGTGTGTGTGTGTGTGCGCGTGTGTGAGAGCAAGCTTTCCAAATGTTTACAGATGAGTATTGACCTAGCCATGTAAGAGGTTGTGGCATGTGTGTAGTGTAGTCATGCATGTCATGTTGATTCTGATTTAAGAGAGCTGTTTGTGTGTGTGTTTATTTTGAACCCATGAAGTTATACCGTATTTGGTAAAAAAAAAAAAAAAAAAAAAAGTTTTGTGGTAAAAACACATCTTGTGTTTCAGCTTTTCTTTGGTAGGACAAGAAAACAGCAGGAAAAAAAAAACATGAATGATTTGCTTTCTCTTTCCTTGCATTTGCTGTATTTCTTAAGGAAGCACTAGAGAAAGTGTGTTCTGATCAGGAACCGACATACAGCAGGTTACTCACACTAACACTCAAGCTTAGAAATGTTTATAAAAATGACATGACCTGCCTGCTCTGTGTTTATGTGCATGCTTTTTACAGCTCTCGCAGGGCACATGTGTGTTCTTAACCTTTCACATTCGGCTCATTTTGACGTGCATGGTTAATAAAACGGGGTTAACAGTATTCGGTTTTAACCTCTGGACCCTCGGCGCGAGATTCACCACCTTCGTGTTTGAGAACATCATAAACACCAGGGCAGAGTGTTCAAAATAAACTCTTACAATACAGGAGAGTACACTAGAATACACATGGATATACACACTGAATATCAAATAACCGGGGGTCGCTTGGGTCCGGGCATGGTTACATGAGGAAGCGGTTAGTGTAAAATGACCTTGTGTCTTTGGTGGGTTTATTTGCCTTTAAAAAGAAGAGGCTTTTATGAATGGAGTCCTTTATCCCTGTCTATAACAGTAGAGGAGCTCTTTGTACACAGAGCCACCAAGAGAGATTTGCCCAGATCTCAGCACGTCATCTATATGCAGAAATGCAGATAAGGGGGTATATGATATTCCACACCATAAGAACACACCAGCGTTTCCGTTTATACACTGAACAAGAGTTGTTGGATACTTAAAATGGCTGCAGAGTAAGAATAATAAAACACATCCCAGTAATACACACAGCATCCAGTCCCAAAGCAAAAACAAAAGCCCAGCCGGTGGGAGACGAGGCTTTCTGCACCCGTGACCTAAACATGCTTCTTCTGGTTTGATGCTTAACAAAGCAAACAATCTCTTACATTCATCCACATCAGCTTGTTTTCCCTCCAAGGCTCCCCAGACAAGAGCGGCGAAGTTCTCTGAATAATTTCCCCTCTGCTTTTTCTCGTCTTTGAGAATTTTTTTGGGGTCTTTGATCTTGCCCTAGTTCTGCCTCGCTGTTATTTTCTCAAGCAGGGCAACTGCTGTAATGTTAGCCCCATGACCTTCTGAGACGCGACCCGCTACTCGGTCACCCTGAGTGAGAGCACAATATGAGAGAGAGAGAGAGAGAGAGAGATGCACCTGAGAACTTCATTCGTAGAAAACAACAGCGGCACTAAACACGTGAAGAGCAGAGAGAAAGGAAGACAGCGGCTGAGAGAGAGCGAGCGAGTAAAAAAACAGAGAAAGAAAGCGGACAAAATGAAAAAGTTGTGTGAAGGGAAGTGAAGCAATGCACTCACTTTTAATCCCGGAGCTTTGTGCAGCGTGATCTCTCTCTGCGTGTGTGTGTGTAGATGTTCTTGGAGCTGGATCAGGTCTTCTGTTTGGCTGTCAACTCACAGTGTCCAACGGTCTGTGCAAGTCCTCAATGCTGCGCTTGTCTCGCATATCCCCACGCCTGAGGCCTCCTCCGCGCCGGAGCTCTCTTCCCAGAGACTGGAGGCGGCGGCGAGCGTCTGCGGCTCTTCAGCGGATCCGGAGCCAAGACATGGCTGTGGAACTCCCAGCTGTGTTCTGGAGTCTGAGTCGCCCTCAGACACCGCCTCTGTTTTTCAGAAAGGATGGGGAGGTGAAGAAGCAGTGGCAAAGGAAGAGGGGAGGGGAGGTAGGACAGAGGGTTACACGGGTCAGGTTTTTGTTTTCTTTTCCTTCTTTCTTTTTTAAAATTGAAACGGAAAAGTCAAGAGTCAGAGAGTTTCGACTCCCGTTTAATCATTGTTTTCCGGAGAACGAGCAGGAAATAGAGGCACGTCCGAGTGAAAACACTGATGTTTTGTATAACGTGAGCCAAAAAGGTGAGATATTTGACATATGGTGCGAATCAGAGTTAGTTTTTGTCAGCTGGCTGTGTTTCAGTTGATAGGTTGCAGGCTAGATTTCAGCAGCGTTGCCTAGGGCCAGAAGGGATTTTCTGCGGTCTTTCACAGACGTTATGTAATCTGTGCATGCATGGGTCTGCATGGTTAAAAGTTTGTGCTCAGGTTTTACTTTTTAAACGAATCACAGCCTCTCTGCTGAGCTGTGATGAGACAACTCGCTCTATATCTTTTAACCGAGCCAGTCTGCTCACACTGATTTCTCATCACCGAGATTTTCATGACCGAAACTTTCAGGAAAACCCACTGCAGTAGTGTTACAAAAACTTTACTGGGAAAATAATTGTTCAACTTTGTCTTAAGAACTACTGGAGTAGATGTTCTGCACAGAGTCTGATATTATAATACCAAAATAGTGAAATTCTAGATCTAAGCGAGTGAAATGAGCATGTGTTTTATTAGGAACAGACATCTGTCATTAATTGTGGGTCTGATCTGTAACTCGCTGTATTTTCAGCTGATAAAGTTTGCTTTGTTGCAAGCATCATACATTTCTAGATGTCTCACTTGATATATATGTAAGTACACTTTACAGCAGTTTCAATACCACCACCACCACAGTCCAGCTGCTGTTACCTCCACCACCAGCACTGCTACAACTACTACTACTACTCATACTACCCACTGCACCACCACCACAACCACTGTTACTGCTACTTCAGCTTCTGCCCCATCACAGTATAGAGCACTATTCCACATACTACAATAGACAGACAGTATACAAATACAGACAGACAGATAGATAGATATACATATAGATCGGTGGGTGGGTAGGTAGATAGACAGACAGACAGACAGATGGATGGATGGAAGGATAGATAGACATGGATGGATGGGTGAATGGATAGATAGACAGATTCGTTGTCATTGCACAGAGTACAACAAAACTAAGTGTCCTTATGGTGTACTAAAAAAGAGAATAACAAAAAATAAATGCTACTATTGCTACCTATCCCAGTACTTCTCTAGCACAACCACCAACACCAGTACCACCTTAAATACTATCTTTACCACTACAACTAGTACTACTGCTACCACTTCTGTTATTGTCCACTGAGAAATATCGACATTGGTCATTTACTATAGGCTGTTGTATTGTAAAAAATTGTGTGATGGTTTGTGTAAAAGGAACAGATTCATACTTTGAAGTAGCTTTAGGAAACTAATTCATGCATGGTCACTTTCTCTCCTGTAACATTATCTCATCCTGTGTGTGTGTGTGTGTGTGTGTGTAGAGGCCAGAATTTGGCTGCTAAGAGGAGATCCGCTTTAAAAAAGTGCCACTGTTATTAAATGACATGCATTTGAGAGACATACAGGGATTTAATACTAAGTATTGTAAAAAAGCAAAATATGAAAAACTATCTTTTTCTCTGAAATCTGCTCGGCCCTTTTTTATCTAATATATTAATATGATCTAATATTAATGATCCTAATATACTTAAATGTTTATCCAGGGTTGAGTCAGTGCAGCCAGAGGTGATCAGTCTCTTCTCCTTCATACTGGAAAGTTTCTCTTATGTAATCTAAAAGAGGGACCCTTAATCTTCTCACAGTGCTTATTCCATCAACACAGCTCTGTGTGGACTGTGTAACACTTTAAATGCTGAAAATCCATTACTGCCTGCATTATTTATAGAGGAACTTTGTGTGTTTTTGGCAGATTTTCGAAACGGGATGACTCTGCTGTAGAGGAGCACATCGCCGTTACCGAGTCCTGCTAAGGAATGCTTTCACATATTAAGTGTGTGTGTGTTTTCTCTCTCTCCAGGTATGTATCTGTCTGATCTCACCTACATCGACTCAGCGTATCCCTCCACCGGCAGTATTCTGGAAAATGAGCAGAGGTCCAACCTGATGAACAACATTCTGAGAATCATCTCAGACCTGCAGAGATCCTGCGAATATGGTGTGTGTGTGTGGGGGGGGGGGTTTTCTTTGGCATTCATGTAAACATGCATTAAGTACCACACATCGATGCCCTGCATTTTAATTCTGGGGGATGTGGTAGTTTAGTGGTTAAGCGGTTGGTTTATTGATCTGAAGGTTGCGAGTTCGAATCCCAGGTCCATCAAGCTGTACACTGCTCAATAGCTCAGTTAAATTGTAGGTCACTCTGGATAAGAGCGTCTGCCAAGTGCCAGAAATGTAAATTGTCCTTTTCGTTTTGTCCATGACTCAGATATACCCGAACTGCCTCATGTCCAGAATTATCTCAACTCCGTTCACTACATTGAGGAGTTACAGAAGTTTGTGGAGGATGACAACTACAAGTGAGTGATAGCTCCTTTATTTATTCTTATTTGTTTGTTTGCTTTTTGACATCTGTGTAGTTTGTAATTATTTCATCTGTTGCTATCAGGTTATCTTTAAAGATTGAGCCAGCCACTAGCACACCCCGCGCAACTGCCTCTAGAGAAGACCTTGTAGGTACGTTAAAGAACAACCTGTAAATAACACATTGAAATCAAATGTTCTGCCTTCATACACACAGACACCTAAAGCTGCATCTTCTTCCTGCCTGTTTGTGTTCGGCTCAGGTTCGGACGCCTCGGGTTCACCCTTGTGTGGTCGTCGTGGCAACTCTGCTGATGGCGGCCTGCCTAAAGTCCCAGGTACTCCGCCTTCCCCACGCAACCTCCTACCCTACAGGCACAGGAAGTGTCACAGCCTGGGCTACAAGTGAGTGCCTTCACTCGAAACTTACACCACACACTCAGTGTATTCACTCATCCTCTTTTCACCAGTAATGTTTAATATATGCACATTGCTTTGGTTCCTATTTACAGTGAACAATGAAGTAAGCATCTCTCTCTTCTCTCTCTCTTCTCTCTCTCTCTCTCTCTCTTTCTCTTTCTTTTCCACCACCCTCTTTCTTTCATTCTCTCTCTCTCTTTCCCTCTCTCTCTATCTCTCTCTCTCCGCTCTCTCTTTCTTGCTCTCTCCCTCTGTCTCCCCTCCCTCTATCTTGCCCCCCACTCACTCACTCTCTCTGCTCCCCCCTCCCTTTTCCTCTCTCTTTCTTCACTCTCTCTCGCTCTCGCTCTCGCTCTCTCTCTCTCTCGCGCGCGCTCTCGCTCTCTCGCTCTCTCTCTCGCTCTCGTGCTCTCTCTCTCTCTCTCTGTCTCTCTCTGTCCCCCTTCCCTTTTCCTTTCTCTCGCTCTCTCTCTCTCTCTCTCTCTCTTCACTCACTCTCTCAGTCTCTCTCTGCCCCCTTCCCTTTTCCTTTCTCTCTCTCTCTCTCTCTCTGAAAGTCCCTCATGGTGAAAATGTTAAACCATGATTGAGTATTTTTGTAGAACAGTATTTGCAGTGAAACTAATAAATTAAAGAAAAAAAGAAACAGATTTGTTAATGCAGAACAAAGCTCTAATTTGACTAATCAAAATGTAATTAAAATATATTAATGTTTTGGTAAAGCTGCCAAATTAGTGCCTTTATGTGAGCTCAGTCATCTGAATTCTTCAGTCTCTGTTTCTTAAAACTGGAATTAAAGAGTTGTTTGGTTTGTGGTTGTGTGTGGATTTGATTATTCACTATTTATTGCACCAACAATTACATGAAAGTGCAGTTTGATCCAAAGATCAGAGTATTACCTGGTATTTAGTGATTATAAATATAAACAGAAAAAAAAAAGTTCAGCAGCTGTTTAAACAGGTCTTTCCTACAGTAAAGTCAGAAACTTCCCAGTTCTCACATTGTCATGAACACAGCATACAACCTCTAATAGCTTTGTGACCCTCTGTGTCTTTCCTTCTGTCCCTCTGTGCCCCTTCTCCCCTACCCTGTGTGTGTGTGTGTGTGTGTGTGTGTGTGTGTGCATGTATTTTCCCCATGCTGTAGTTTCATTCATAAGATGAACACAGTGGAGTTTAAGAGCGCTACATTCCCCAACGCTGGATCCAGGCACCTTCTGGACGACAGCGTACTGGAGAGCAACACACCTACACGAGGACAAGCAGAGAGCTCCACTCTGTCCAGTGGCATCTCACTGGGTAAGGAACACCTGTACACACCACTGATAGGACATGGATGGATGGGTGGGTGGGTGGTTGTGTGGAGGGATGGATGGATGGACAGGTAGATGGATGGACAGGTGGATGTGTAGCTATTGAACCTGTTAATAAATGTGCACAATGGAAAATGGCCAAAGGCTCTTTTTAATAATAAAAAAATAAAATAATTAAACTTAAAGAAACCAAAGGTCAAATGACACTTATGGGAATTTACAAGGTATACTGTATAAATGCTTGGCAGCTTGGGAAAACCTTCACATGGTCACATTTTCTTTTATGTATGACTCTATAAGAGTGCATTATCATCACAATATATTTTGAAAGCAAGTAGTACTTGTTTCCAGTGGCAATTCACTGCCAAACTTCCTGTCTACAAGCCTCTCAACTCAACTCACTCAAACACACTCCTACTTTCTAACCATTTCTCACACACACACAACGTATACAGAGACACTGTCTTTACTTACGCAAGCGGTACTTACTCTTCCACTCTTGTTGCTACAGGAAGCAGTGAGGGATCTGAACTCAGTGAAGAAATGTCTTGGCCTGCATTCGAAAGGTGAGTCTCTTTCTCCGACCCACCTATACACACACACACACACACACACAGTGTCAGCCTGTTCAATTATGTTCACGCATTTATGCAACATCCATTTCAGCTTGTGGCTTTTAATAAGAGACAACATTTGGCATTTTGAAGGCTTTCTGATTATGCTGATTTGAGCAAACATGCATGTGGAATAAAATTCTCAGCCTCTACAAATATTTCTTGTTTACAATTGTGTTAATTGTACAATTGTTTGCCTTTTATCCTAACAACCTGTTTTTGTGACTCCTTAGTAGCCTGTGTGTGTGTGTGTGTGTGTGTGTGTGTGTGACTACCATTTTAACTACCTGTAACGTGTTTGTATGTTAGCTGTGTTAGCACTTAGATCGGGATAGGAGACAAAAAAAATCATCTATTTAATGAGAGCATATGATTATACACATGCATGTGTGTGTTTGTTGGATCTGATCACTGCACCGCTATGACCGACACCCAACAGGACACGTTTCTACCACTCTCTGGGCCCAGTGACCCGAGTAGGCCGCATCTCCTCCAGAGGAGGCCACAGGCCCTGCAGGTAACCCCCCAATCATCACTGGCCCACTCTCTATGACTGACTTTCTCTTTCCTGCTTCGCCTCTCGCTCCACCCTGAAGCCGAGCAGCTGCGCATAAAGGTGTTAGAATCTGTGGTGATGACACTGCCGCTTGGTGAAGGGCTTCTCTAGTGGGTTTGTTGGGGGGTGTATGAATAGTGTGCGTATACTGACCATTCTGTGTCACAAGCATCAGCTTCCTAGCAGCTGCCCAAGAAGCCACTCTGATTATCGCTCCTGTGTCAATGAAAAATAGTATTATTAAGAAGTTTAGTAACACTGTGCTGTCTGGGTGTGTGTAATTTGTACTGGTGTTTGTTATCCTTTATTCTCTGACTCTGTATACAGACAGGTGACAAATATAAGTTGTCTCATCTCTGGAACTGTACTAAAGGAATGAACACTATTATTCATTTCTCCAGCGTTATTAAAATGAATCCCACTCAAGTGTTCAGATCTGGTGCCTGTGAAGGCATAGCATGAGTTATGTCATTGTCACATTCACATCTAAGCATTCAGTAAGTCCCCCATGCCCTGTGGATGATGGAGGCTTTGTCTTACTGGAAGAGAGCGCTCTCATCTCCCAGCAGGATAGAAATGATTCATTATAGGATAAAGGTGAGCTGAAGTTTGTCTTTTTTTTTTTTCGGAGTGACGTTTCACACTAAGGAAGAGGAGAGATCCAAACCATGCCAGGAAAATGCTCTTAGAGCAGAGCAGACGCACCCATTTTACCTTACATTTGTCACCTGTCTGTTCATTGCTCTATGTTATAAGATCACACAGATCACTGAGGAGTGAAATCTGAATTTCCATATGCTTTTCAAGTTTCTCTGGTGGTGTTTTCTTGCTCATTTTCTCCGGATTAAAGTGTTATGGGTTTTGCTTCTGTGTGTGTGTGTGTGTGTGTGTGTGCACTTTGGATGAATTCAGTGTTAATGAACTCAGTCAGTGATGTGTACAATATTGTAGCGTTTCAGTTCCCTCATTCAAGGGATAATGTGTTACACAATCTACACGACATGACCGAAAGTTTGTGGACAACTGACCGTTACACCCATATGTGCTTGTTGAACATCCCATTACAGATTGGTTCTCCTTTTACCACATGAAGGTTTTCCACTAGATGTTGGAGTGTAGTGGGTCTGTAGTGATCATTCAGCTACATTAGTGAGACCAGACACTGATGATGTAAGAGTGAGGAGGTCTGGGGTTCAGTCCGTGTTCCAGTTCATCCTGAAGGTGTTGAGTGGGGTTGAGTCAGAGTCAGGGCTCAGTGCAGGACACTCTAGTTTTTCCACTACGACATTAGCACACCATGTCTTCATGAAGCTCTGTGCTTTGTGTACAGGGGCATTGTCATGCTGGAACAGTGTGAAGGGAAATTGTATCAACAGTTACCACATATGGGTGTGATGGTCAACTTTTGGTCATATAGTGTGTAACTTGACATACTGAGTTCAGAAACACTAAGTATCCTTTGACATCTCTGGGTAGATGCGTAGGTTTGATTGTACTGTGTGCTTGTTTGTGTGTTTTTGTAGCTCAGCCGAGTCCGAGGAGCTGGCGGTGCACCTCTACCCTGGAGCAGTGACCGTCCAGGGAGTTTTACGCAGGAAGACCATCCTAAAGGAAGGCAAGAAGCCAACGGTAGGAACTCCATAGACTTCGGTCTTGTCCTTTAATCCATCACCGTCTCTTCTATTAATTACAGTTAGCTTGTGTGTGGGGATGTTTATAGCTACATATTTAACACTATATTTAAACAAGTTTCTACATATATTTCTATTCCTCTGCTTGGTTCGTCTGCTGGTACAGTGCAGTATCAGGTCTTCAGCTCCATCGTCTCTGTCTTTAGTGACTGGATGTGTGGTGTATAAATCAGACAGAGCAGTAAAAATACATGCCTTGAAAGTCTAGTTATGGGAGGAGAGGGAACCTTTTACAACCGTATCCCTTTACATTTAAAGCCTTTTCTTTTCCTTTTCCGCTCCCTACCTGTTCTGTACGTTAATAAAGAGGCTCTCATCAGTCTGTAAGATTGATTAGGGTTATGGTTATGATTGTTAGTAGTTGGTTGGGATCGGTTTACATTTGTGGTCAGTTCCAGATGCAGTAAGAGGTCTCTAGCCGTCGTAGACATGTAATAAAGAAGAATCACTCCCAGGGCCTCTGTGATACAGCACACCACATATAATGTGTTATATCTTCACCGTTAATGTAAACATTTACATGGTTTCATCTCATTTATTACCAAGTTTCTGTGTGTGTGTACACTAGTATGCTCCACTGGGATTTTATAGACTCCTTATACAGTTTTATGTTCAAACCAGGGATATTCGTGTGTGTGTGTGCGCCTTCGTGTGTGTCTGTGTGTGTGTGCGCCTTCGTGTGTGTCTGTGTGTGTGTGCGCCTTCGTGTGTGTCTGTGTGTGTGTGCGCCTTCGTGTGTGTCTGTGTGTGTGTGCGCCTTCGTGTGTCTGTGTGTGTGTGCGCCTTCGTGTGTGTCTGTGTGTGTGTGCGCCTTCGTGTGTGTCTGTGTGTGTGTGCGCCTTCGTGTGTGTCTGTGTGTGTGTGCGCCTTCGTGTGTGTCTGTGTGTGTGCGCCTTCGTGTGTGTCTGTGTGTGTGTGCGCCTTCGTGTGTGTCTGTGTGTGTGTGCGCCTTCGTGTGTGTCTGTGTGTGTGTGCGCCTTCGTGTGTGTCTGTGTGTGTGTGCGCCTTCGTGTGTGTCTGTGTGTGTGTGCGCCTTCGTGTGTGTCTGTGTGTGTGTGCGCCTTCGTGTGTGTCTGTGTGTGTGTGCGCCTTCGTGTGTGTCTGTGTGTGTGTGCGCCTTCGTGTGTGTCTGTGTGTGTGTGCGCCTTCGTGTGTGTCTGTGTGTGTGTGCGCCTTCGTGTGTGTCTGTGTGTGTGTGTGTGTGCCTTCGTGTGTGTCTGTGTGTGTGCCTTCGTGTGTGTCTGTGTGTGTGCCTTCGTGTGTGTCTGTGTCTGTGTGTGTCTGTGTGTGTGCCTTCGTGTGTGTCTGCGTGTGTGTGCCTTCGTGTGTGTCTGCGTGTGTGTGCCTTCGTGTGTGTCTGCGTGTGTGTGCCTTCGTGTGTGTCTGCGTGTGTGTGTGCCTTCATGTGTGTCTGTGTGTGTGCCTTCGTGTGTGCCTTCGTGTGTGTCTGCGTGTGTGTGCCTTCGTGTGTGTCTGTGTGTGTGTGCCTTCGTGTGTGTCTGTGTGTGTGTGCCTTCGTGTGTGTGTGTGTGTGCCTTCGTGTGTGTCTGTGTGTGTGTGTGCCTTCGTGTGTGTCTGTGTGTGTGTGTGCCTTCGTGTGTGTGTGTGTGTGCCTTCGTGTGTGTCTGTGTGTGTGTGTGCCTTCGTGTGTGTCTGTGTGTGTGTGTGCCTTCGTGTGTGTCTGTGTGTGTGTGTGCCTTCGTGTGTGTCTGTGTGTGTGTGTGCCTTCGTGTGTGTCTGTGTGTGTGTGTGCCTTCGTGTGTGTCTGTGTGTGTGTGTGCCTTCGTGTGTGTCTGTGTGTGTGTGTGCCTTCGTGTGTGTCTGTGTGTGTGTGTGTGCCTTCGTGTGTGTCTGTGTGTGTGTGTGCGCGCCTTCGTGTCTGTGTGTGTGTGTGTGCCTTCGTGTGTGTCTGTGTGTGTGTGTGTGCCTTCGTGTGTGTCTGTGTGTGTGCCTTCGTGTGTGTCTGTGTGTGCCTTCGTGTGTGTCTGTGTGTCTGTGTGTGTGCCTTCGTGTGTGTCTGCGTGTGTGTGCCTTCGTGTGTGTCTGCGTGTGTGTGTGCCTTCGTGTGTGTCTGTGTGTGTGCCTTCGTGTGTGTCTGCGTGTGTGTGCCTTTGTGTGTGTCTGTGTGTGTGTGTGCCTTCGTGTGTGTCTGTGTGTGTGTGTGCCTTCGTGTGTGTCTGTGTGTGTGTGTGTGCCTTCGTGTGTGTCTGTGTGTGTGTGTGCCTTCGTGTGTGTCTGTGTGTGTGCCTTCGTGTGTGTCTGTGTGTGTGTGCCTTCGTGTGTGTCTGTGTGTGTGTGCCTTCGTGTGTGTCTGTGTGTGTGTGCCTTCGTGTGTGTCTGTGTGTGTGTGCCTTCGTGTGTGTCTGTGTGTGTGTGCGCCTTCGTGTGTGTCTGTGTGTGTGTGTGCCTTCGTGTGTGTCTGTGTGTGTGTGCCTTCGTGTGTGTCTGTGTGTGTGTGCCTTCGTGTGTGTCTGTGTGTGTGTGTGCCTTCGTGTGTGTCTGTGTGTGTGTGTGTGCCTTCGTGTGTGTCTGTGTGTGTGTGTGTGCCTTCGTGTGTGTCTGTGTGTGTGTGCCTTCGTGTGTGTCTGTGTGTGTGTGTGCCTTCGTGTGTGTCTGTGTGTGTGTGTGCCTTCGTGTGTGTCTGTGTGTGTGCCTGTATGTGTTCCTGTATGTGTGTGGTCTGTGCCTGTGCCTATATTAGATTAGATTAGATTAAACTTCACTGCACATGTGGGTACAAGGCAACAAAATACAGTTAGCATCTAACCAGAAGTGCATTTTCGCTGTGCAAATAATTAGCATATATAATAAGTATATAACAATAATTAATTTGCATATATAAACAATATATAAAAATATATAAATAATTTGCATATATAACAGTATATAAACAGTATACGTGTGTCTCTGCCTGTATGAGTGTGTCTCTGCCTGTATGTGTGTGTCTCTGCCTGTGTGTGTGTGTGTGTGTGTCTCTGCCTGTGTGTGTGTCTCTGCCTGTGTGTGTGTCTCTGCCTGTGTGTGTGTGTGTGTGTCTCTGCCTGTGTGTGTGTGTGTGTCTCTTTCTGTGTGTGTGTGTGTGTCTCTGCCTGTGTGTGTGTGTCTCTGCCTGTGTGTGTGTGTGTGTCTCTGCCTGTGTGTGTGTGTGTCTCTGCCTGTGTGTGTGTCTCTGCCTGTGTGTGTGTGTGTGTGTCTCTGCCTGTGTGTGTGTGTGTGTGTCTCTGCCTGTGTGTGTGTGTGTGTGTGTCTCTGCCTGTGTGTGTGTGTGTGTCTGTCTGTGTCTCTGCCTGTGTGTGTGTGTGTCTCTACCTGTGTGTGTGTGTGTCTCTACCTGTGTGTGTGTGTGTGTGTGTGTGTGTGTCTCTGCCTGTGTGTGTGTCTCTGCCTGTGTGTGTGTGTCTCTGCCTGTGTGTGTGTGTGTGTGTCTCTGCCTGTGTGTGTGTGTGTGTCTCTGCCTGTGTGTGTGTGTGTGTCTCTGCCTGTGTGTGTGTGTCTCTGCCTGTGTGTGTGTGTGTGTGTCTCTGCCTGTGTGTGTGTGTGTGTGTCTCTGCCTGTGTGTGTGTGTGTCTCTGCCTGTGTGTGTGTGTGTCTCTGCCTGTGTGTGTGTCTCTGCCTGTGTGTGTGTGTGTGTGTCTCTGCCTGTGTGTGTGTGTGTGTCTCTGCCTGTGTGTGTGTGTCTCTGCCTGTGTGTGTGTGTGTGTCTCTGCCTGTGTGTGTGTGTGTGTCTCTGCCTGTGTGTGTGTGTCTCTGCCTGTGTGTGTGTGTGTGTGTCTCTGCCTGTGTGTGTGTGTCTCTGCCTGTGTGTGTGTGTGTGTGTGTCTCTGCCTGTGTGTGTGTGTGTGTCTCTGCCTGTGTGTGTGTGTGTGTCTCTGCCTGTGTGTGTGTGTCTCTGCCTGTGTGTGTGTGTGTCTCTGCCTGTGTGTGTGTGTGTGTCTCTGCCTGTGTGTGTGTGTGTGTGTCTCTGCCTGTGTGTGTGTGTGTGTCTCTGCCTGTGTGTGTGTGTGTCTCTGCCTGTGTGTGTGTGTGTGTCTCTGCCTGTGTGTGTGTGTCTCTGCCTGTGTGTGTGTGTGTGTCTCTGCCTGTGTGTGTGTGTGTGTGTCTCTGCCTGTGTGTGTGTGTGTGTGTCTCTGCCTGTGTGTGTGTGTGTCTCTGCCTGTGTGTGTGTGTGTGTCTCTGCCTGTGTGTGTGTGTGTGTCTCTGCCTGTGTGTGTGTCTCTGCCTGTGTGTGTGTCTCTGCCTGTGTGTGTGTCTCTGCCTGTGTGTGTGTGTGTCTCTGCCTGTGTGTGTGTGTGTCTCTGCCTGTGTGTGTGTGTGTCTCTGCCTGTGTGTGTGTGTCTCTGCCTGTGTGTGTGTGTCTCTGCCTGTGTGTGTGTGTGTGTCTCTGCCTGTGTGTGTGTGTCTCTGCCTGTGTGTGTGTGTCTCTGCCTGTGTGTGTGTGTGTCTCTGCCTGTGTGTGTGTCTCTGCCTGTGTGTGTGTCTCTGCCTGTGTGTGTGTGTGTGTCTCTGCCTGTGTGTGTGTCTCTGCCTGTGTGTGTGTCTCTGCCTGTGTGTGTGTGTCTCTGCCTGTGTGTGTGTCTTTGCCTGTGTGTGTGTGTGTCTGTGTCTCTGCCTGTGTGTGTGTGTGTGTCTGTGTCTCTGCCTGTGTGTGTGTGTCTGTCTGTGTCTCTGCCTGTGTGTGTGTGTGTCTGTCTGTGTCTCTGCCTGTGTGTGTTTGTGTCTCTGCCTGTGTGTGTCTGTCTGTGTCTCTGCCTGTGTGTTTGTGTCTCTGCCTGTGTGTGTGTGTGTCTGTCTGTGTCTCTGCCTGTGTGTGTGTGTCTCTGCCTGTGTGTGTCTGTCTGTCTCTGCCTGTGTCTGTCTGTGTCTCTGCCTGTGTGTGTGTGTGTGTCTCTGCCTGTGTGTGTGTGTGTCTGTCTGTGTCTCTGCCTGTGTGTGTGTGTCTCTACCTGTGTGTGTGTGTGTGTGTGTCTCTGCCTGTGTGTGTGTCTCTGCCTGTGTGTGTGTGTGTCTCTGCCTGTGTGTGTGTGTCTCTGCCTGTGTGTCTGTGCCTATATGTGTCTGTGCCTATATGTGTCTGTGCCTATATGTGTCTGTGCCTATATGTGTCTCTACCTGTGTGTGTCTCTACCTGTGTGTCTCTGCCTGTGTGTCTGTGCCTATATGTGTCTGTGCCTATATGTGTCTGTGCCTATATGTGTCTGTGCCTATATGTGTCTCTACCTGTGTGTCTGTGCCTATATGTGTCTGTGCCTATATGTGTCTGTGCCTATATGTGTCTCTACCTGTGTGTCTCTACCTGTGTGTCTGTGCCTATATGTGTCTGTGCCTATATGTGTCTCTACCTGTGTGTCTCTACCTGTGTGTGTCTCTACCTGTGTGTCTGTGCCTATATGTCTGTGCCTATATGTGTCTGTGCCTATATGTGTCTCTACCTGTGTGTGTCTCTACCTGTGTGTCTCTACCTGTGTGTCTGTGCCTATATGTGTCTGTGCCTATATGTGTCTCTACCTGTGTGTCTCTACCTGTGTGTGTCTCTACCTGTGTGTCTGTGCCTATATGTGTCTGTGCCTATATGTGTCTGTGCCTATATGTGTCTGTGCCTATATGTGTCTCTACCTGTGTGTCTCTACCTGTGTGTGTCTCTACCTGTGTGTCTGTGCCTATATGTGTCTGTGCCTATGTGTGTCTGTGCCTATATGTGTCTCTACCTGTGTGTCTCTACCTGTGTGTCTGTGCCTATATGTGTCTGTGCCTATATGTGTCTCTACCTGTGTGTGTCTCTACCTGTGTGTCTCTACCTGTGTGTCTCTGCCTGTGTGTCTCTGCCTGTGTGTGTGTGTTCGCATGTGGAAGTCTTTTTCTCTCTGTTCCTTCTTGTGATATTTATGAGAAACTGTGTCTCTGTGTGTCTCTCTCTAGGTGGCTGCGTGGACTAAGTACTGGGTAGCGCTGTGTGGTACTCAACTCTACTATTACACTGCCAAGTCTCTCAAAGCCACTGAGAGGAAGCATGTGAGTGCCTGCCTCAAACTGGCCATGCTTTAAGATCCCAGTCCATGTTTTCTTCAATACGTGCTCACTCATTACTGCCACAGGTTAAGCTCTGAGGTTTCTGCGTTTTACTGCTTTGTACTTCAGCCTGTGATGGATGCATTGATGTAGACGAGATAGGAAAGAAAAAAAACCTCCTCTGGCCCACTGCACAGAGAGACCTCTAATTTCACAGGAGCCATAGAGAATAAGAGAAAGCCTTTCAGAACAAAAGAATATAAACAAGCAGGGCTCTCAGTAACTGGGAAATCAGGCCTTGCAATTAAGTGAGGGCAACTGCTTACACTCATCGGAATCAAGTGGTGTATGACATCATCTGTACCAGGCCAGATATCATACACCGAGTTAATAGGAACCACATGCAGCACAGGGAAAGCTACAAAGACATGCAGATGAAAGCAGGAGTGTATACACACACACACACACACACACACACACACTAATGTAAATGTAATGCACATCATCCAGACTTGCTTCTCTCACCCTCTCTCTGTCTCTCTTTCTTTATCTCCCTCTCTCTCCCTCTCCCTCTCTCTGTCTCTCTTTCTTTATCTCCCTCTCTCTCTCCCTCTCCCTCTCTCTGTCTCTCTTTCTTTATCTCTCTCTCTCTTTCTGTCGCTGTCTCTTTCTCGGTATCTCTCTCTCTCTCTCTCTCTGTCTGTGTCTCTCTCTCTTTCTGTCTCTCTGTGTGTCTTTCTCTCTGTCTCTCTTTCTGTCTCTCTCTCTCTCTGTCTATCTCTCTCTCAGTTTAAGTCGACCTCGAATAAGTGTGTCCCCGTGGTGGGGTTGATGACCATGATGGCAGATGACCCGGAGCATCCAGACGTCTTCCTGCTGACCGACTCGGAGCACGGTGAGTGCGCCCAGACGGAACTCAAATGAACATCATTAATGATTTCACGGCCTTTTTCATCCCTTCTGTGCCAGAAACCTTCTAACCAAGAGACATTTTCTTTTTAATCACTGAACATTTTAGTTTCCATTTTGGATTCGTGACCCTTTTGATCTCTGTTCTCATCTTTGACTTTGGAATAAAGCTGCTTCTTACAGGGAATCTAAAATTGTTTATATCCGAGAGCTATATCCGAGAGCTATATCCGAGAGCTATATCCGAGAGCTCTCTCTTTTCACCTCCGCAGCACATCTACTTTAAATAGCCGGTTATAAAACTACACGACCTAGCCAAAAAACAAAACGGTTGCCGCCTCAGGGTCCTCATTTGCACATGCTAGATCCACACTGGTGTCCTATTTTTTTGTTCATTTCAAGCTTCAAAGGGGTGCTCAGCAGTTTATTTGTGTTCATGTGGTTTATTTTTCTCAGCCTGACTCCCACTGAGCAGCTCTTTTTCTTAAAGTAAGCACTGTACTGCTGTTATAGAGTGGAAGAGTTATGATGTCACAACACTGTAATGGGTTGATGTGCATTCATTTACAGACAATGAACAACTCTCAAAGAAATGAAAAGTTATCCCTATAATTCCACCTAGTGTAGAAATTTACACGTCGTTCAGTGGCATCTCTCTGATTCTGTCATGTATGTGTGCAGGAAACTCGTACAAGTTCCAGGCAGGGAACAGAATGAACGCTTTGCTGTGGTTTAAACACCTCAGTGCAGCATGTCAAAGCAACAGGCAACAGGTAAGAGTGTTTGTGTTTAAAGCTGGTTCCTGTGTTAATTCTGCATCATCTGCAATAACAAGCATCAGAGCAGATATTCCGTGTGATCTGGACACTGGCTGTGTTTTATGTACAATTTTTGTGCAAAGACTTATTGCTTTTCAAATATATCTTTTTTGCTTTATCAAAACTTTATAGAGGAAGACATATATAAAGGATCTCTCTTATAATCAGTAGATACAATGAGATTACAGAAATAAAAGCTCAGTATTTATTGAACGTACATATAAGATTAATATATACACTATATTGCCAAAAGTTTTGGGATGTCATGCGCATGAATGTAATATGGAGTTGTCCTGCACTTTGCCGCTATAACAGCTTCATCTCGTCTGGGAAGGCTTTCCACAAGGTTTAGGGGTGTGTTTATGGGAATTTTTGACCATTCCTCTAGAAGAAGCACATTTGTGAGGTCAGGCACTGATGTTGGGATGACGAGAAGGTCTGGCTCACAGTCTCCGCTCTAATTCATCCCAAAGGTGTTCTAGCGGGTTAAGTTGCAGGCCAGTCAAGTTCCTCCACACCAAATCCATGTCTTTATGGACCTTGCTCAACACTGGTGTGCAGTCATGTTGGAACAGGAAGGGGTCATCCCCAAACTATTCCCACAAAGCTCGGAGCATGAAATTGTCCAAAATGTCTTGGCATGCTGAAGCACTAAGATTTCCTTTCAAGGGGCCGATATGGAGGGGTGTCCCAAAACTTTTGGCAATATAGTGTAGATAAAATGAATAAAGCAGTAATTAAAAATGATGGCACAAGGCTGTAACTAGGTGTAGAGCAGAGATTAATCAAGGGGATACTAAAATTTTTGGTGCAAATGCCTTCCAATGGCCAGTGTTTTTAATTTCCTGAGTTATAGTTAAAGACTAATGTCCATTTTATTTTGTCAATAACGTGGGTGTGTGTGACATAAATGGCTTAAAAAACCAGAGGCATTTTCCTTGCACTGAAGTCCCAGTGTAGTGGAGTGTATTGTGTTGTAAATGAACCTCCGTGTCAGTGCTCTCGTAAATTATATATAAATATGCATGACACGCATGATAAGACACTTATATAAATTATATAAAGATGCACGTGAGAAAATAAGTGTCGTGTCACGCTTATTGTCCTCGTTTAATGTCCATTTTTGTTTTCCTGAACACTTTTTTCAGGAAAGTTCAACAGACTCAGTAACACTTACTCTGTTCATGTAAATGTGGCTTGTAGCACACAAAATCTGTCTCCAATATTTTACTATTAATTTGGAAAATGAATGAAACCAGAGGCTTTCGGGAAACCACTGTGTTATGGATTTCAACCAAATTCACAATAGAAAGGAACAAATTTTTTTCTCTTTCTGAAAAATCAGTTCAAGTTGTTGTTCCCTATTGGGATAATATTTTAATTCCCTCTTATTTCTTTCCAGGTTCCAGCAAATCTAATGTCCTTTGAATAAACGGTCCAATCCAAAGGCAAGAGAACTGTTTAAAAGGCGGGTGCTAAAAGACGGGAGAGAAGAGGTTGAGGAGTGGGGGAGTGAGAAGAGAGAAGAGAAGAGGAAGAGAAGAGAAGAGGAGTGGAGAGAGTAACTATTTTACAGTAGCTTTTCCACTGCCATCACCCAGCCTCTCAGAGTCTCACTGCAAAGCCCTCCACCACCACTGCCTTACAGAGTGGAGTGTGTGTGTGTGTGTGTGTGTGTGTGTGTGCGCGTGTGTGTGTGCGTGTGTTCCTCTCTCCTCCACCACCCTTTTTCCTTTACTCTTTCCCCACCCCATCATTACAATCCCTTTCTCTACCAAAGTGAGGAACTCTGTGTACCTCTTCCTCTCAGAACATCATCTGATCCAGTGGATATCTGGGTCTTAGCTCCCTTCATACCTCTTCATTTGTTTTTGTTTTTTGTTTTTTGTTTTTTCCCTCCCCTCGAATTTTATGTCCTGTTTTCTTCCGTTCACGTGGCTGAACAGCTGGGCCCAAGTAAAAATCTGAACTCTTCTCCTCTTCATGCCTCGAACATACCACCAGGACACGGCAGGACCTTTTCCTCTCGACTAAGGAGACTGTTTTTAAACGGGGCTGCCACATTCGGGCCAAAACTCATACACTCTCTCACTCTCACTCTCTCACACTCACTCTCACTCTCACTCTTGTCCTCATCCTCGCTCGCACACGCACACATCGTCACACATGTTGATTCTATTCATACACTTGAGTTGGGCTCAAGCAAGCGTGACACAAGATTTTCCAAATGCAGGTTTAACTGCAGGGAGTGGAAGTGTCTCATTTGTTACAACCGGAGGAAAAAAAAGGGCTCTGATACTCAACGAATTCCACATAAATAAGTATTCCCTTAAAACTTTGCATCACCTTTTTATTATCTTTGTATAAATGACACCTGCATACACTCGCACGTATACACACTCACTCACTCACACACACACACCAGTTACACGAGTCGAGCCGGACGATGGGACGTTGAAGTAGTTTGTATTCAGAGGCACTTAAGCCATCTGTCTCAGAGAGAGATGGTCTGTGAGAGAGGAAGAGAGAGCACAAAATGTGGAAGAGGAGGAAAGAGGAATGTAAAAATTGATTTGAGTTTAATTACCCATGTTTGGGTGGGGAAAGTATGGCACAGTGTGCACTGGGGGGGGTGGGTTTGGGGGGTAGTTTCTACAGCAGGTGCTCTTTACGGTACGACTGAAGCTGAACAAGCCTCCAATCAGACGTCATGTGTACAGTCTTTTTATATTAACTCACCTCTCTCTCTTTCTCTCTCTCTCTCTCTCTCTCTCTCCCTTCTCTCTCACCCCCTTCTCTCTGTCTCTCTCTCACACACTTTCTCTCTCTCTCTCTCTCCCTTCTCTCTCACCCCCCCCGTCTCTCTCACACACACTCTCTCTTTCTCTCTCTCTTCCCCTCCTCTCTCACCCCCCATCTCTCTCTCACATACTCTTTCTCTCTCTCTCCTCTCTCACCCCCCTCTCGGTCTCTCTCTCACATTCTCTCTTTCTTTCTTTCTCTCTCTCTCCCCCCTTTCTCCCTCTCCATCTCCCCCCCCTCGTCTCTCTCTCTCTCTCTCTCTCTCTTTCCAGCAAGTTCTAAAACTTGGGACGTTTGCCTACCAGGACACACACACATTTTTCTTATTTACTTGAAAGCTGTGAATGTCAGATGGATTGTTATGTTTTGTTCGGCTGTAATCTCAGTGGTGGTTTAACTTTATTTCCTTCCACCTATAGTTTGTTAGAGCAGAATTATAGGATTAAACAATTCAGACTGTTAGAGGTGGGTGTGGCTGCATGTGTTTTTGGAATGTGTTTCAGTAACTTTAACATAACAAGAAAAAAAAAACGATTCACAGTTCATTACAAAGAAGCTATTCAGGAGCCATTTGCTTTTGCTTTTTGTTTTTTTTTTTTTTTATTTCAGTTTACAAGTTTTGTTTGTTTTCGTTTGCAGTATTACAGTAGATAGCGTAGGTTTCCATTGCACTGGTCCTAGGATGTTTTTTAATTGTCTGTTACATTTTGTTCGGTCTCCTCCATTTTAATTTTTTGACATGTTTTTAATTTTTGTTTGCTTTTATTTTTGTCATTTTTCTTTTTCCGGCTCATTGTAAATGTATTCGCCTAGGAGTTTACCTTTTCCGCAGCACATCGTGTTTAACATCAGGTTAAGCCTAGACTGTGTAGAAGATGATATTTTTTTTTTTTGTAAATGTACTTCAGACTGCCATGTTATCTGTAGAAGCCACGCTCTGGTAGGCTTCTCCTTCATGCAGTCACGTTTTACACGAGTGTATGAGCTCTACAGGGAACAAGCCAGGAGGTGCGTGTGTGTCAGGCTTTGAACCAGTGAAGATCATTAAAGGTTCAAAGGAGACACGGACGAACACACGGGCAGATGAAGCTGTTTACCATCCTTCCTTTTCATGTTGTTTACTTCGCTTTTTCTTTTCTTTTTCCCAAACATTGGCTCTCTGCTCCAGTCACCTGAGCATTTCTCCCGCCAGCAATATTTTTACCCGTGCCTCAGATCCTGGTTCATGCGCTAGTTTTAGATCAAACTCGGCTGTGTGATTTTTCCTGCCGAATCTCATCTTACAGAATGAAGAAATGCATTGAACAGTATTAGAGGCTCACCATTGCGACTTAAACATTACTGTATGGCGCTGTAAGAATCCACTCATCAGAGGCATGTCTGTTCGAGTTTTTATATTTTTAAATATCCTCCAGGATTTTGTTGGACCTAATATATACTGCTTTTTGTCCAAACATAACAAGAGTGACATGATGGGAGTGTTTACATGGGAAGTGGAACGGTTGCCACGGGTTCGAGCTTGAGCTCTACAACACTGATGTGGAGTTTTGAATTGTTTTTTGAGCAAGACACACACCAAGCGGAGCAGAAAGTGTTTATGCACCGAGCTTGACACATATTTCCTTTATAAGAAGCCATATTGGCTCAGATCAGGAGTTTGCATAACGCAGTGTGGTTTTGGCTCAGGTTTCCAGGCAGGATGAAGTCAGTCTCGCTGTGATGGAGCGGTCATTATTCTTTAGGCCCGGGAGCTCACGCGTTATCTTCGGCATGCGGCTGAGTGGATTTGGCAACCCGCGGCATGTCACTGAACATCCAGTACACACTTTTCATAGCCAGAGGCGAGCGAAGCATGCGTTAGGTTAGAGTTTTATTCCTTTACACGTTTATCCAGACTACTGAAAGGTGGTGAAAAGGGTGTTTGTGCGCCTAGAGACGCCCGTTTTCGGCAACGTGGATGGAGAGCTGACCTTTTCCACGAAGTACGCCACATGGTCAAGCCTTCACACGTTTCATTATTATTATACTTTCCCTCCGTGTCTTGTTTTTTGTTTTTTAAATGATTTTCCATCAGGGCAGAGCTTAACCTGCTTTAAACGGTTGAAATGGAAAAGCTAATGGCCGGACCTGAACAACAAATACATACTGCAGTAAATCATAGCCAGTTGCACTGGGGGGATAAAAAAGGTGACTGGAGTGAAAAATCCAAACTCTCTTCTTTTATTTCTCGGTGCAGATACATGAAATGGTACTGAGATTGTTGTTATATAGGATTGGATTCAGAATTCTGTCCAGATGCATCCAGATGTTTCTGTACAGCAGAATAACCAGCTCTCTCTCTCTCGAGTTCAAGTTCTGGAGACGATTGGGATCATTTCTTTCTTTGTGTGTGTGTATGCTGTATTTTTAATAGTTTTTTTTCTGCCATTTACATTCTTTGAGACATATTCTGAATGGCACACATGCATTATAACTTAAACTAACACTGTTATTATATATACAGTATACCTTTTACAAATGCACAAACATCTGAGAAATCTTTTTTGTTTGTTTTTCTCTGTAGCTTTACTTTTTCTCTTTTTTTTTTTTTTTTGTTGCTCCATTGACCATCATGGGACGGGATAAAATGTGGGTCATGAAATGATTTCGCTCTGTGTGAATCGGTCAGCTGGGGAAAACGTTTCAGGAGACGGCAGTCTGTGCCATCCCACCCGCATCCATTCTGCAAACTCCTCCGTTGTATCCAGCCTCCTGTCCCATGGCCCGAGGTAGCGCTATGACCTCTGACTTTAGAGAGATGTGCTCTTGGGTTCAAGGACAAAACCAATAAACACGTGTGTTCCTTTTTCTAAACCTTGGTGCTTGGTGTTTTTCTTTTGAAATGTTTGAGTGTGATTATTTACATGAAATTTTGTCACAAAACTCGAGATCCGATCCAGCTCGAGCTCATTTTTTGCAAAGGAAGCAACCAAAAATGTCTATCAAGTGATTTTTTACTTTTTAATGTTAGTCATATCATCATTTTTTACAAGTAATACTAGTCAAGATATCTGCGATTGAAGTTTTATATCAAGTATATTTTACTGGTAAATAATTAAAATAATACTTTAGATCTGTATTTAATATTAAAGATCTGTAATTCAATTTTATCTAATCATTAATCACCAACTTGCACTGAATTTTTGTGTCTCAATTACATTTATTCATTTTAAGTATTTAAATAAAATTAAGCTAGGATTGCTCATTATTGTATAAAATAATATACTCACTCTGCAGGTAAAGAAGCGAGTGCAGGCAGGTTGGCGAAAGGTGTCGGGAGTTCTGTGTGTTAGGAAAATGTCAGCGAGAATCAAGGGGAAGGTGTACAGGACGGTGGTGAGACCGGCCATGCTGTATGGTTTAGAGGCAGTGTCACTGAGACAGAGACAGGAGTCAGAGCTGGAGGTAGCAGAGCTGAAGATGTTGAGGTTCTCTTTGGGAGTGACACGGTTGGACAGGATTAGGGACGAGTACATCAGAGGGAGAGCTCATGTTGGATGTTGGGGGATGAAGTTAGGGAGGACAGATTAAGATGGTTTGGACATGTCCAGAGGAGGTAGAGGGAATATATTGGTAGGAGAATGTTGGACATGGAGCTTCCAGGCAGGAGGCAAAGATGAAGGCCAGTGGGTGCAAGAGTTGAGGATGCAGAGGATAGGGATAGGTGGAGAGAGATGATTCGCTGTAGCAAATAGCCGAAAGAAGAAGAAGAACCAATACGATTCTCGCTCATCTACTTGGTGTGTTAACAACTGAGGAATTTAAGCTAAAATATTTATCATTAATATGTCAAACATAACTCGAATGTAGATAGAATCTGTGCAGGAGCCTGTATGAAGGTAGACTATAACACGATGGCTAAAAGTTTGTGGAACCTGACCATTACACAAACCTGTTTCCAGAATAATTCTCCCTTTACTCTTAATATAACCTTTTACTTTTCTGTAAAGGCTTTCACTAGATGTTGGAGTGTGTCTGTGGGGGATTAGTGATCATTCAGCATTAGTGAGATCAGACACTGATGTTGTGGTCAATGATGTGTACAATATTGTAGCGTTTCAGTTCCCTCATCCAAGGGATAATGTATTACACAATCTACACATGACCAAAAGTTTGTGGACACCTGACCATTACACCCATATGTGCTTGTTGAACATCCCATTACAGATTGGTTCTCTCTCTTACTGGGTGAATGTTTTCCACAGGATGTTGGCGCGTGTCTGTGGGGATTAGTGATCATTCAGTTACAAGAGCATTAGTGAGATCAGACACTGATGTTGTAAGAGTGAGGAGGTCTGGGCTTCAGTCGGTGTTTTTTTTCCCCCCTTCTCCATCCCTGTACACAAATCTCCATCCCAGGAACTTATAATGATTAATATCAAATTAGCATTAGTAGTTACTATCATAACATCACCTTGGAGTGCATTTAGCCACGCTATAGCATTATAAACATGCAAAATTCTCCTCATTAAGGTTCAAGATGAAGTCCAGTGTCATATCTATAAAATGGCTGACAACAGACCTTTTTAATCTTGACCAGATAGTTCCCAATCTAGGGCTTTTTTTCAGCCATTTCTGCTGAGACCATAGCTTCAATCATCTCTTCTAATCATTTTTCCTCATTATTTGCACTGATAAGAAATGAAAAATATTTCACCTTTAATGCTGTCTCATTTTGCATGCGCTGTACATCGATCAGGCATAACATTATGACCACTGACAGGTGAAGTGAACGACACTGATGATCTCCTCATCATGGCACCTGTTAGTGGGTGGGATATATTAGGCAGCAACTGAACATTTTGTCCTCAAAGTTGATGTGTTGGAAGCAGGAAAAATGGACAAGCGTAAGGATTTGAGCCAGTTTGACGAGAGGGCCAAATTGTGATGGCTAGACCACTGGATCAGAGCATCTCCAAAACTGCAGCTCTTGTGGGGTGTTCCCAGTCTGCAGAGGGCAGTATCTATCAAAAGTGGTCCAAGGAAGGAGCAGTGGTGTCATGGGTGGCCAAGGCTCATTGATGCACATGGGGAGTGAAGGCTGGCCCGTGTGATCCGATCCAACAGATGAGCTACTGTTGCTCAAATTGCTGAAAAAGTTAATGCTGGTTCTGATAGAAAGGTGTCAGAATACACAGTGCATGACGGGTCAGGGCTGTTTTGGCAGCAAAAAGGGGGACCAACACAATATTAGGCAGGTGGTCATAATGGTATACCTGGTCAGTGTATGTGTGTACATCATTACGCATACTAAACCACTTTATTTAGATCTCTGCTTTGTATCTAGCACAGGAGCAAAAAAAATTAAATAAATAAATAAATAAATAAATCAACACTAACATAGATGGGAATTTTTTTTAGGGGTTTGAATAAATCAATAAAGTGTTGAGGCAGCAATACGACAGCGCCCTCTGGTGTTCACTCGGAAGTTCTGCAGCTGAACAACACTAAACAACAACATTAATAAGAAATGTTCTAAATTGGAAAGATTACGATAAATAAGTGCATACTAAATTATAAATAAAAAAGGATTTTATATTCGGTGCATCATTTTGGATGCATTGATATAATTTCACAATCTTTATAGTACGTGTTCACTTTAAGCAGAAAGGTGACGCGTACCTCGCTTTAATGGTGTGTACACACACACACACACACACACACACACAAGCGCGAGACGGACATGATGAGAACCGTTTCCACATCGGATGATTTAACAGCATTAAACCCCATCAGCTTTATTTTTTGTATGAAATGAAAGCGGTGAGTTGTCCGATCTACATCCTTCCTGGGCTCCACTCACTGTATTAGCTTTCTCTGCATCACATCCCATGTTAGCCATCTGCATTGCACTGGCTAGTTAGCAGTTTGGCTTAGCTAGTTAGCTTTCTTCTTTGAGAAAAAAATCTGCTATGTTAAACCTTACACGTGTAATAGCTAAGACTAACCCTGACAAAAAATGATGAAAACAAATAAATAAATACGTGGACTGATTACTGTATTGCGTTTATTTACCTTCTAACTCACCTAATGCCAGCTAGCTAGCTAACTACTTTACTTGGCTGTGCAGCTAGCTCATAGCTGTGGGATGCTGTAGATAAAGTGAGCATCATTTTTCATTGTTCATAATACAGTTAAAATAGATAAATTGATCATTAAACCTGTTTGACTGGGGTTTTTGATCAGAGAGAGTGTGTGTTAGCTGGTTGGCTATCTGTGTGCACTGTTCATCCATCATTCATTTATTCATAACATCATTCCACATAATATTATGTGTGTGTATCAGTTACATGGTGGTGTCTATAGCACTTCTCTAACTGATTTAATTAGTCACAAAGTTTGGTTGTTTGTCGCTGAATGCTGTGGCTGCTTTTGACTGGGACTGGTTGGTGGTAAAGGCTAAAAGATCAGCCATGAATGAGCGATTGTACAGAGAGAGAGAGAGAGAGAGGAAGAGAGAGAGGAAGTTGAAGTCCTGCCTGCGTGGAAGCTACAACCCTCAACCTGCTCCTGTTAGCCTCATGTCAGAGATTTAACACCAACTCCTTCATTTCTCAAAGAGAGAGACTGTATTATTGGGTCATATTCCTATTCAGATGTCTGTCCAGATGCATCCAGATGTTTCTGTACAGCAGAATAACCAGCTCTCTCTGAGATCAAGTTCTGGTGATGGATAGATAGATAGATGGATGGATGGATGCTTTAGTGAGAGTGTAATGACCGGTCACACACAGGTGAACTGTTGTATAGTGTTACTGGGATTGGGATCGTTTGTGTGTGTGTGTGTGTCTCTCGTATGCTGTATTTTTAATAGTTGTTTTTTCTGCCATTTACATTAAAACATATTTTGAACGTCACACATGCATTATAACGCTAACTAACACTGTTCGTTGTTATATATACAGTGTACCTTTTACAAATACACAAACATCTTCTCTGGCTTTACTTTTTGCTCCGTTGACCTTCATGGGACGGGATCAGGTGTGTCCTGAAATGATTTTGCTCGTAAGAGTGAGGAGGTTTTGGGTGCAGTCTGTGTTCCAGTGCATCACAATAGTGTTCAATGGGGTTGAGTCGGGGCTTAGTGCAGGACAGTCCGGTTCTTCCACTACAACCTAAACACACCATGTCTTCATGTCTAAAGTGCACAGGGGCATCGTCATGCTGGATCAGTATGTGAACCTCTTAGTGAAGGGAAATTTTTATTAACACAACAGCACACAGAATCTTTCAATATTCTGTAAAAACCACATATTAATGTGATGGTCAGTGTCCACATACGTTTGAAGATAGTTTGTGTGAATATCTATTTAAAATGTCTTTAAAGATGATATTCATATTCCTGCTTGTGCTGGATTGAAGGTGAAGCACAAAGTATCTTTCGATTAAAATGTATTAAAGATGTGGCACTTGGTAAACATTTACAAAGCTGTATGAGGAACCGATAATATGCTCATGATAATCTTTAAGCGCCTCAGGACTGATGAAGTTAAGTCTTGGCACCAACCCGACACATGGATTATTGAGATTGGGTACTCTAGTGTCACAGACATCAAACGTCAAATCGGTCGTCTCATGGCGTGTAACGTGACGCATTAATTCACACCCGGTTTAGTGATACTGTGACCAATGTCAGCTGACGGCAGTGGTATGTTTTCACATAGTGACTCACATAGGGACAAAGCCACCAGAGATCATTCATCTTCAGTGAGAGCTGGCGACATGAGTGACAGCAACCATTGACAGCTAGATGTGGGCGTGTCCACGTCAGTGGTGTGACAATGCTTGAGAAAATCCAAATTGATCCGTGACAAAGAGCAAACACTGCTACTCTTTCCTCTCACATGATATGAGGGAAATAAACACTGCTGAATTTTATACACAAATGTCAAAGTCTCTCTCTCAAGGATGCTTCACTTAAAGCGCAAGAAATCTTTGGTGTCTATTGGAATGCTGGGAAGTGGTAGCTTAGTGGTTAAGGGGTTGGACTACTGATCAGACGGTTGTGAGTTCGAATCCCAGGTCCACCAAGCTGTCCCTGCTGGGTCCTTAACCCACAGTTGTATAAAATGAGAATGCCAGAAATGTAAATGAATGCTAGTTGCTCCACCCACTGATAAACATTGTTACTATGACAATTAGTAGGAATGCCTTGCAGCAATAAAATCGCTCTAGATGTGAACATAGTCTTGTGGTGTGAGTGGAGCAGAAAAAATACATTTGAGACATTATGTGAAGAATGCTTTTGTTTACGCAGTCCTGGATTGATAACGTAAGCTGATGCTGTAGACTTTAATCACAGATATTCATCGTATAGGCTGATCTGACACGGAGGACAGATCGCAATACAAAATCCTGGTGAGACAAATTTGCCTCTCATCTCATGTATTGCAGTATTTTGTGTAGAATATTTATCATCTGATACATTAGGAGGCAGCACCAGAGATTACAGCATATAGAGCATGAAGTTTGCGAGTTGGGACATAATGAAAACGCCTTTGAAATCGTTAAGCTGATAAAAAAGGAAGCGTCCTAGCACACAGTTCGAACGATAAAACCCAAACGGCTCGTAGTACAACATCGCTCGGCATTTTCACATTATCTAGAATTCACCGTAAATCATGAGACATGAGCACTGCCGTGTCTACAGGAGGCTCTGTGATGGTCTGACGTGCGTCACGTTCGCATCTAAAGTTTATTCAGAACCACGCCATGTGTCACGCTGGCAGCAGCGTAAGCAGAAACTAATTCTGAACAAATTTACAAAATAAAATCATGTTTGTCTTTCTCGTCTGTGTAAATAAATAGTTCGGTAATTAAAATGTCAGATAGCAGGAGGAGCAGCGATGACAGGAATTTGTTGTTTAGCCTAACGCACAATCTACAACCTAACAATCTTCATCTTAACAACACTAAATTCGAGCTTGTTATTACAAAATAAACGTTTTAAAATGTAGTATTTTCTTTGTGTGGACGTCATCATGTGAAGCCTCTAACTTATAAACTTACTGAACTAATAATGCACTTGTTTTTAGATTCTTAAAATGTAATTTATTCTTTATCTAAAAGTAAAATAATTGAAAAAGACCAGAAAACCATCAGGTTAAATATTTAAAAATGCAATAACATTGTGATAAAAAGTTATGATGATATAGACTACACTATATTGCCAAAAGTTTTGGGACACCCCTCCAAATCATTGAATTCAGGGGTTGGGCTCGGCCCCTTAGTTCCAGTGAAAGGAGCTCTTAATGCTTCAGCTTCATACCAAGACATTTTGGACAGTTTCACGCTCCCAACTTTGTGGGAACAGTTTGGGGTTGACCCCTTCCTGTTCCAACATGACTGCACACCAGTGCACAAAGCAAGGTCCATAAAGACACGGATGAAGCGAGTTTGGTGTGGAGGAACTTCACTTCAAACCAGATAGAACACCTTTGGGATGAATTAGAGCGGAGACTGCGAGCCAGACCTTCTCGTCTAACATCAGTGCCTGACCTCACAAATGCACCTCTAGAAAGGAATGGTCAAAAATTCCCCAAACCTTGTGGAAAGCCTTCCCAGAAGAGTTGACGCTGTTACAGCTGCAAAGGGTGGGCCAAATCCATATTACAGTCATGTGCATTTGAAGCCAGGCGTCCCAAAACTTTTGGCAATATAGTGTATATCTGAACAAAGCACATTGCGCCATTTTATCATGATAAACCGCATTAAGTTGAGTTTAATGGCTCAGATATTTGGAAGTAGGTGTGTGTAAAATAATGTGTAGCATAACTGTTTTGTAATATTAGAATACATTAGAGTGCCAGGAAATCATTGGTGTTTGCTATGATTGTATTATTATCTCAGACCTTGTAGTCTTTACGCAGACTTCACTGTAACATGCTAGCATGACACTTTACGCTATACACAGTTTTACATGTCTGATGATGTGTCAAATAATCCTTTCATAAATGCTGTCTGTTTATTTATAACACTTCCTCGGTGCATTATTGCTTAATAACCCAAAAATCAGTTGCCACTGCCACCAAGCAGTTCCTGACCTACAGAGTTAATAATGTTGCGATCGTCTAACACTTAAATGAAATAATGGAAATGCTGAAAGTCTTTATATTTTTGTGTGGCGGATCTTTCCGAACACACCAGTGACATTGACGTGATAGTGACGTGGTTGTGTCTTTGTGTTTGGTACAAGTATATCAGGTGCTCCAGCATCGCTGGGATTTTTTTTTTTAAACACCCTTCGGGGTGAAAAATACATCACCATATAATAACAGCTGTTGATAGATATGATGACTGATTAAGAGTTAGATGATAATTATAGAATAATTAGCATTTATTTCTATGTCTACAAAATGCACTAAGGTAAGGTGTGTCTGATAAAGTAGTCAGGAAGTGCACACAGTCCTCTGATGAACACGGCGTTTCATTTGCACACCCACGGCTCACCACCGCAATAATATTTAGTCAGTGATGCTTTGTTTCCACTGATAAAAGAATCGGATGTTGGGTGACTGACTGGAGCTGGTCAGTAATTAAAGCTCCACCTACAATTAAAGCAAAAAATTTGACATGTCCCAGGGCTAAAGAGTTTCAAACCACATGTTTCATGATCAGATACATTTCCTGTGTTAGGACATTTAGAGTATTTAGTTTATTTCTCTAAGAGGTCATTTTAATAACAGCTAAAAGACAGATTTTTTCACATTTATTAAGATTTGCACACACTTTGTTGGTATTTGACTCAGACACATGCTGTAGCCTTCCAAAAAGTTCTTTGAAGGCTTTTTTGCTTATTCCTCTTGACAGTCCTGGGGTTAGTCGGCTTTGCCGGGCTTCTTTGCCCAGACATGTTTTTCCTGTTCAGTGTTCAGAGTTTCAGAAGTCAGGCCTTTATCATGGCCACTCCAGTACTTTTGTGTCTTTCAGCAATTTTGTTATAACTGTGGAGGTGTGCTTATGGTCACTGTCCTGCTGCAAGTGTCAGTCATGACCAAGTTTTAAAGTTCTGGCTGATTTCTTGATATATTTCACCTTGTTTTCTGAAGCGTTTTCCTAGCAAAACACCCCACAGTGTGATACTACCACCCCAGGGCTTCCAATCAGAGGCTTTTAAAAGTCATTACATCAGTTTTTGGAGTCTGTTCATTTAAAGCGACTGTGCTGAAGGTAAACTTTTGACCCACTGACCCATTTCTGTAGTGAATTAAAGCTAAAATAATGACCTCTGATGTGAACAAAGCACAATTTGTGTCGTGAGAAACTGATATCTTCACCCTCTGTGTATGTAAAATCTTATCTTAACTGGAAATGATAGGTTTGGGTTTATGATTGTAGGTGTAACGTGGATGAGTTTATATGTAGTACAGCTTTAATTATAGCTAATCATTGTAGTTAAATTATAGTTACAGATGGTTCACCTGTGTTTTAGCCATTCCTGTTGTGTATTAATGTGTGGATGTGTGAATGTTCAGCTATAATTAGTCTTGTGTGAAGTCAATGAGTGTGTGATTATAATGATGTAATGTTTAAGACCATCAATGTCATTTAATATCATTGCTATTGTTCTTTAGAATATCTGTATGATGTACAAATACTCGACGCACTCTCCCATCTAGTACCTTTATAGAAAGGTAGTATTGTCTCAAATTTAGCTAACCAGAAGTGTAAGCCTTGATGGGAAATGACCTCAGATGCACGTAATGCGTTCCTGCTGCCTTTAGAAGACGGTGATTTTTTAAAAATGTTGAAAAATAAATCACACAAAGACATTTCTAAGACATTTGTAAGACGACTTGTCTACCTGAATGTCGTCGGACATCGTCAAAATGGTTTCTCGTGCAGCGTGGTAGCCCTGCCCCTTTTCCATTACGTGAACAAAGCTGCTTGTGTGTACATGAAGTGTCCAACATTCCATACTACTTCCTGTTGGAATTTTCAGTTTATAATTAAACACACTGTTCACACTGTGATTTAGGGGACACGTTATTTTTATTTATTTATATATATATATATTTCACTTAGATTTAAATAAGTTTGTTAAATAAATAATATAATTAAATTACTGAAATAAATAAATATATAAATAATAAAATAAATAAATTCGTTTTGAAGGCGAAAAAAGTAAAAAAAAAAAACCCATTGCTTTATTTTGTTAAAAGTCAATAAGAGAATTATCAAAATTCTATAGTATGAAATGGTCTATAGTAATTTCTATAATTTAGTCTACAGTTTTTCAGAATCATAAAACTAGGCTGTTAGTTTTCGTCAGGTTCAGTCAGGCACTGAAGAAAATTTGTGGACACTTCGTCACCAAATTAACAATAAAAATTCCTGACTCCTTCAGTATACCTTCTTGTTGTAGCAGAGATTAAAATTAGTCCCTCCATTAGGAGATGAAAAGGAACAGTATATGCACCGATAATCATGCCATGTTGACTTTACACACTGATTTAAAACCCACAGACACACGAACTGTAAACCCAAGGGTTGTAACAGCTCTCTCTTATGCAAACATTAATATCCTGAGACATTGTAGTTTGGGGAGAATAGCCAGTCCACCTGTGTTTGCTGTTATAAACCGCTTGAGCACATTCACTACCAGAATAAAGAGCAGCACGTGTTTGGGCCTGACCACACCATCCACAAAGCTCATCTTTAATCCTGATTATACTGTGGATTGTGTTCCAGCCTGAAAATCATGGTTCAAACCAAACAAAACAAAACTTTCATCTACTTTCTTGCATTCCTGCAAGTGTGGTCAAGATTAGTCTGTTGTTGGTTTTTTTTCTTTTGGTTTTATTTTTTTGACCTTTCGGTGGTGACATAAGAATAAAGTCCTTTCCTGTGTTTTATGACCTTTGTTTCAGAGCAGATATAAAAAGCAAGATAGAGGCATCCGTCACCTGCTATTGAATGAAGGACCTTTTCTTCAGCCCTCAATCTTTGATCCTAACCACAGAAGAAAAATAAAAGACCAAATATTCTAAAGCAGGTAAGTATTTTTTAATTACATAGTTCTACATGCCACATCTTGCATTAAAGTTATTGCAGCAGCTAAAATCCCTGTCTGTAGATTGATTTCTTCTTTCTGTTGTACAATGAACATGCTCTAATCTGTCAACGTGTCTCTTTTTCCTTTCTTCCCCAGCTTTTCTCTTTCACATATCTTTCTCTGTCCTGTTCTCTCTCTCTCTCTCTCTCTCTCTCTCTCTCTCTCTGTCCCCCTCTTTCTTTGCTGTGAGCGTTCTCCGGTGGTGAGAAGTAGTCAGGCTCTGCCATGCCCAGGGCGTGACCCATCCTGTCTCCTTCTCCTCCTCCATCATGAAGCTGAAGCAGCGTGTGGTTGTGCTGTGCGGTGTCCTGCTGCTGCTGGGCCTGGCCAAGCTCTTCCTGCTGGACGGAGGCGAAGGCTCAGCTGCCAGCCGTCGTGACCTGCGTGCCTTCCGCAAGATGGAGGCGAGCCTAGCTCTGGCTAAGAACGCCCGTCTCACACACACGTTGCAGTCACCCTGGGAAGTGGCCGCACAGTGGGTGGGGCCACGCGAGGTTTACCCGGACGAGACACCTGAGCTGGCCGCCGTGCTCAGTGCCCTGACCAGCGCCCGTATCCAGAGGGCGGACGTCGGCTACAAAGGAACCCAGCTGAAAGCACTTCTGGTGCTGGACGGAGGACAGAAGGTGGTGTTCAAGCCCAAGAGGTAAGAGGATGAAAGATGTGTAAAGCTATTTACTTACTCAAAATAGACATTTAGAACCGTTCAAACCGTTCGAGCCTCCCTTTGCTCTCAAAAGAGCCTCAGTTCTTCAAGGCATGGATGTGACAAGATGTTGGAAAAACTCCTTAGACATTCCTGGTCCATGGTGATGTGTTCAGATTTTTCAGGTGTGCTTTCATGCTGTGAATCTCCGGTTCTACCACGTCCCAAAAATTGAGATCCGGTGACTGGGAAGATCACTGAAGAACATTGTCATGTTCATGAAACCAGTTCGAGATGACTTCTGCTTTGTGACATGGTGCATTATCATACTGGAAGTAGCCTTTAGATGATGGTAAATTGTAGTCATGCACATGATCAGCAACAATACTCAAATACGCTGTGGCATTCAAGTGATGATTGATTGGTATTAATGCACCCTAAGTATGCTAAGTAAACATTCCCCACACCATTTTTAACCACCTCCACCTCCCTGGACTGGTGATACAATGCAGGTTAAGTTAATTAGCTGTACAATTTTGGTCAGTCTGTGCCCACTGCACCCTCAGCTTTCTGTTCATGGCTGACAGAAGAGGAACACAACATGATCTTCAGCAGCTGTAGCCCATCCATCTGCAGAACTGCATGTTTTCTCTTTGTTGCACCATTCTGAGTAACTCTAATGTTTGTGTGTGAAAATCCCAGGAGATCAGAAGCTGTAGACATACTCAAAGCGGCCGTCTGGCACAGACAACTGTGCTACCTGAAAATCATTCAGATTAGATAAGGATACCATAATTCTCTGGTTTTGCTTCCTTTTTCATTCAGCGCTTTATTATATATAACATGGAAGTAACCTGTTCTGTGGCATTGCGCCTTTATAATATCGAAATGTTCATTAAATCGACGAGATTTTCAACCTGTGGCCATGCAGAGACCAAGAGAAAAGGATCAAGATTTGAGATGGCAGTTACAGTAAAAACCTGCCCCTGCAACCAATATATGATTAGAGCATAAAAACTTAACACACCGTATTATATTATTCAATTTACATTACTCAAATTAGCTGCGGTTTGTTATATGCTGAATAATAGAAGTCGATATTATGCACATAATAGAAAGAATATAGAAATGGCCTTTATTTGTCACATATACATTATAGCACAGTGAAATTCTTTCTTCGCATATCCCATCCTTGGATGGTTGGGGTCAGAGCGCAGGGTCAGCCATGATACAGCGCCCCTGGAGCAGAGAGGGTTAAGGGCCTTGCTCAAGGGCCCAACAGTGGCAACATGGCTGTGCTGGGGCTTGAACCCCTGATCTTCCAATCAATGACCCAGACCCTTAACCACTTGAGACACCGCCACCCCAACGTAATTAAATGCATCAAATTGAACCATTAAGGTAAGTGAATTAAACAATATACAGTGAGGGAAAAAATGATCTGATCCCCTGCTGATTTTGTACATTTGCCCACTGACAAAGAAATGATCAGTCTGTAATTTTAATGGTAGGTGTATTTGAACAGTGAGAGGCAGAATAACAACAAAAAATCCAGAAAAATGCATTTCAGAAAAGTTCTACATTGACTTGCATTTTAATGAGTGAAATAAGTATTTGATCCTCTATCAATCCGAAAGATTTCTGGCACCCATTTCTGGCTTTCTGGCTCTGTCTTTTATACAGGTAAGGAGCTGAGATTACAGTAGGAGCACTCTCGGGGAGTGCTCTTAATCTCAGCTCATTAACTGTATGAAAGACACCTGTCCACAGAAGGAAGCAATCAATCAGATTCCAAACTCTCCATCATGGCCAAGACCAAAGAGCTGTCCATGGATGTCAGGGACAAGATTGTAGACCTACACAAGGCTGGAATGAGTTACAAGACCATCGCCAAGCAGCTTGGTGAGAAGGTGACGACAGTTGGTGCGATTATTCCCAAATGGAAGAAACACAAAAGGACTGTCAATCTTCCTCGGTCCGGGGCTCCATGCAAGATCTCACCTCATGGAGTTTCAGTGATCATGAGAACGGCGAGGAATCAGCCCAGAATTACACTGGAGGATTTTGTCAATGATCTCAAGGCAGCTGGGACCATAGTCACCAAGAAAACAATTGGTAACACACTACGCCGTGAAAGACTGAAATCCAGTGGCGCCCGCAAGGTCCCCCTGCTAAAGAAAGCACATGTACAGGCTCATCTGAAGTTTGCCAGTGAACATCTGAATGATTCAGATTGAGAACTGGGTGAAAGTCTTGTGGTCAAATGAGACCAAATCCAGCTCTTTGGCATCAACTCAACTCGCTGTGTTTGGAGGAGGAGGAATGCTGCCTATGACCCCAAGTACACCATCCCCAGGTGACAGGACAACTGCACCGCCTCAAAGGGACGATGGACAGGGTCATGTACCGTTAAATCTTGGATGAGAACCTCCTTCCCTCAGCCAGGGTATTGAAAATGGGATCGTGGATGGATATTCCAGCCTGACAATGACCCAAAACACACGGCCAAGGCAACAAAGGAGTGGTTCAAAAAGAAGCATATTAAGGTCCTGTAGTGGCCTAGCCAGTGTCCAGACCTAGCCAGTGTCCAGCAGATTCACATGCTGATATTCCAAGAGTACAACCCTTTTAGTGTAACAGTGCGTCGAGTTATTGCACGTCGAGTTATTGCACAGATGCTCAATATAATCATGACGTGACTGTGAACAAACTGTATAAGCGTCTTCTGGTTATGAGTGTCATTTCCGAGTTACATAATTTACATAATAAGAGCGTAAACAGGTTGTAGTTGTATCTCAGTGGCAGCTCATGTGACGTAAACTAACAGATAGGACGTTTAATAATTATTAGATCTTCTCTTGATAGAGATGTATATGTTTAATAAAACAACAAGGAATCATGGGCATTTGAAATGGGGCATTTCAGCCATTAAGAAGCAGTTGGGAATAATGCAGGGAAGATAAATGGAGTTATGAAGCGTATGTTTTTGTACACACACATCATATTCGCTAGACCAGGGTCTCGAGAGCATGATAGAGTCAGCCATATGTGTTTTTGTACACGTAGGTTCACCTTGCCGTTCAGGCGAGCGGTTAATCAGCACTAAATCATTGACATTTATCGGTATTAAGCAGCGTTTATGCGCTGCGTATTGTTGTGAGTCAGTCGGCTTTGTGCGGGGGGGATGAGGTGCCTTAACACGTCAACTTTCAGATCTGCACTCAGTGACTTATAATGTTGTCATATTGTTTAACTAAATAGCCTGAGACATTGATGGTATTACTGTTCATTAAATTTTGGCATTTGAACTTTCGATTCATTTCAGTAACGTTGTACTGCATTTACTCCATTTTAGAGTTTAAGTACTTAATATATAGTAGAACTTTAATGGCATTGGTTTTCTTTCACAGGTACAGCAGAGATTATGTGGTTGAGGGAGAACCCTACGCCGGCTACGACAGGCATAACGCAGAGATCGCTGCTTTTCACCTGGATAGGTAAGACTTCCATGTATGCGAATGAAATGAACAATATACTACACTAGATCACTGTTTGTGTGAAACATTGTACTGAACCTGAGACTACCTGTAGGAGGTGGTGTGAGTTTGGTTATAGTGAAACTGAACTGGTTCCCACGAATGTGAACACACAGCTCGTACTTGGGGCTGTAATTGTTCAGGAAGTAAAGTAACCTGCGTTGGTGTTTTAGCTAATTATGATAATGTTAGTTTCCACAACACGTGTAGCATGAGTGGCAGGGGAACATTGTGGAGCATTGTGTGTGTGTGTGTGTGTATACACAGTGCTCAGCATAAATGACTAAACCTCCTTTAAAAAGTAAGATTTTAATCAGTATCTCAATGAACACTAGAACGATTTCCAACATGTTGACAAATCTGTGTTTCATAGAACAATTTGTTTAACTCATCACATGAAAGTAAGGTTAATAATATAACTTGGATTACAAAATCTTCAGTTTTACTCAGATTAGTTGATGCAGTAATGAATACACCGCTGATCAAAAACTAGTACATTTAAGGGCTTTTCTCACCGCACTTAACCCCGGGTTACTGTCGTTCTATACACTAACTCTGGGTGAAGAACTGTTTCACACCTGTAATTTGAAAGCGGTGTTAGCACTTCTTTTTACCCAGGGTTATGACACCTTGCTCTCTTGTTAACACCGTATTGCAGGTGCTATGTTTGTGTGAAACGGAGCAGTGTTTGTTTGTTGCTGCTGGAGGCTTGGCAACAGACAGCCAATCAGAAATTGAGTAGCGAGACTCACGTCACATCAGTAACAGGAAACGCGTGTCGTGTAAACAGCAGCCAGTGAGAGAAAAGAAGTAGGAAATGTCAAAAGACGAAAAGCTTGTGAACTGGAGTGATGAGGAGACGGTATTATTCTTACAGTTATGGTCAGAAAAGTCTCTTCAGGACATCAGTAACATCCGGTAGAGAAGTGTTGACTTTCGGAATGTGGTGTTTACTAAATACATAAAAGTTGATTGTGTCATTCGAAAGTGCCGTATCCAGTCACTGTCAGCAAATGTGCCGCTTGCGATGAAACCCCACCAGTGATGACTTCTGGGAACGACCCGTAATTTCCAAGATGAAGATGCGACTGTAAACAATGACGCTACTGTACAAGTATGAACTAGTCTCTCAGCACTTAAAAGAAATTCAAAGAAATGTTTACATAATTTTCTCCTTTGTTTTCTTGTCTTTGTATATCTCATGAGGCTTAAAACTGTTTACATGGAAAAGCCATGTAAACAGATTGCCTGCTCTTTGTCCAATCAGTGACGACGCAAATATGCAAATAAGAAGGTTAACCCAAGGTTTAGGAATGTACAGTGTGAAACCTCTGTTAATGAATACCCAGGGTTAACAGTTAACCCTGGGTATAGTATGAGCGGTGTGAAATGTGATTACAGATAACCTAGGAATCCGTTTATCCAGGGTTCATGAATCTTCAGAATTCCCCGTAGGTGTTCAGTTAAGTTCAAGACAATCTTTGCCACTGAATCACTTTCACCCTGTTCTTCTTCAGAAACGCCACAGTGACGACCAAGGGCACGCAGTGATAGCAGCATCTTCTCTTTCAGTATAGAGCAGTACATCTGTGCATTCATGATATCATCAATGATATCAATGCAGCTCCCCGACACCAGCAGCACTCATGCAGCCCCACATAAGGACACTGCCACCACCATGCTTCACTGTAGGCACCATGCATTTTTCTTTGTATTCCTCACCTTTGCGACGCCAGTTTTGAGGCCATCAGTTCCAAAAACATTTCTCTTGGTCTCATCACTCCAGAGTATAGAGCCCCAGTAGTCTTCATCTTTGTCAGCATGGGTCCTGACAAATCCTAGACAGGATTTTTTTGCGCGTGGGCTTTAGGAGAGGCTTCCTTCATGGATGACACCCATGCATGTGTATGCTGTATCATGTCACGAGAAACAGTCACCCCAGTTTGGCTTTCTACTTCTTTAGCTAACTTCTTTATCTAACTTCTAATCAGAAGACGCTCCTGTCGAGGCGTTAACTTCCGTGGACAGCCTGGACGTCTGCGTGAGATGGTTGCAGTTCCATCTTTGCTAAACTTTCCTTAGTTAATTCACTTTTGCTACAGTATTCTGACTGATAAGTAAAGCTTTGCTGATCTTCTTGTATTTTCTTTCTCAGGTGACATTTCACTTCCATGTGGTGTCGTTGCTGACAGCATGAAATGGGAAGGGGTTTTCTTTAAGTAATGCCCTTTTATAGTCAGCTGTCAAATTTAGTAGACTTTCATTGGGGTGTACTCATTTTTGCAACGTGGTCTTGAATGAATTTGTCAGGAAAATGACTTTTTTTTTGTGTGTGCAAAGTAACAGATCTTGTTTGCAATCAATAGCCTACATTTGTGGGAGTATTTTCTAGTATAGTATCCCATAGAAAATATTGATACTGAAAGGAAACTAAACATTTTCTGACACATCTGTTGGGGTGTACTCATTGATGCTGAGCACTGTATATAGTGGGTCGATATGGTTGTGTTCTCCTTGAGTGTTTGTGATGATGTAATACAATCGAGTCTGAAACCACATCACTGCCTCAGGGACCCGGGAACAAACACACTCTGATTCGGACCACAGTAAACGTGACCAGTGTGACCAGCTTAGTAGCTAGGACTTTACTCCCTGTTTTACACAGATGCTAAATGCACAGTCTCTTCCACCTTTACAGGATCCTGGGCTTTAGGAGAGCACCTCTGGTGGTGGGGCGATTTGTGAACCTGCGCACCGAGATAAAGCCTGTCGCCACAGAGCAGCTACTGAGCACGTTCCTCATGCACGGTCAGTCTCTATCACATTCAACTGAGGCAGTGTGCATCACGCTTGTGTTCATTTCTTCTCCAAATGCAGATTTAAAACTGCTAAAAACGATCAATACTACAAGTTCAATGTGAATAAACCATGAGGCAATAATAATAATAATAATAATTAAAACATTGTGTGATATGGTGTGTACTTTCAGGGTGTCTGAAAAGTCAGGAACTACTTGGGAGCACTTAGAGTGTATAATATAAATAATACATACAAAATTGCATGTAGTTTTACATGTACTTTTATGACTCCCTAAATTATTTAAACAGTTATAGTGGGTGGAATACTCTGTTTTATTATTAACAAATACATCACAATACCAGAGACAGCCACATAAACATCTTGATCTGTACAGTTCTCTGACACGTCGGCCCGGCTTGCTGGGATAGATGGAGAGATAGACGGAGTGTGAATCATTATCTGCATCATATGTTTTGAGACCAGACAAGCAGCAACAACAGCGTAAAGAATGCCATGTTTTGAATTCCATAACTCCGGTAGATGCAGTAAACACCCATGAATCTGGTAAATCGCAAGCTTCTCAACATCCTGCCTTTCTGCTCCTAAAAACGGCTGAACATTTTTATACGTTTATACTTTGTAGTATACAGTGTAGGTCTGCCAAAACATAATGAGTGCACTAGAGGGCAGTGTCGCATATGCAAACGAGGATGTACAGAAAACACCAGAAGCTTATGATAAAGAAGCTTCACTTTTATAAAGCATGGGTTGCAGTGCCAGTGTAGTGTAGATGATGTTCACACTATACTGTCCGTTTGAGGTGACTTTCCACTATGCACACCTTCCAAATATCCACTGTCACTATTGTGAATGGAAGGTGAGTCGTATTAGTGCTCAGGGTGCATCACCTATTCAGTTCAGTTATCCTGCTCTGTTTTGCTTTTGGATTATAATAATATTCATTATATCACAACCCTGATGAATACATTGCTCACACCATCACAGTCTTCTTGGACACACCTTACCATTTTAGACAAGCAGCGTTTGCTTTGATGCACATCATCGCACACTCGTACAACACGGGGCAGCATGCACGTGGTTTCCCTTTTGAGACTGTGCGAGCCATACTTACCCATAAACCCCTTTCTCTCGAGATAAATATCTGTATGTGCATTTTCTTTTTCTTTTTTCTTTTTTTTTTTTTTTTTTGCAGAAGTATGAGTATGATTCAGCCTAGAGATGCAGGTTGAGGTCACGGTTGTTCCACTGGGGTTTTGCAAGGGGGTTCTTGTATGCTTTTACACCCTGGATCTAAACAGCAGCTGTGCGATCAGCTGCATGTAGTCAAACCCCAGGCAAACCACAAGGCCTCAGCAGCCTGCAGTCTGGCATGTCCAGGCTTTTTACATCCTTGCACGTTTCACCCAAGCTACTGCAGTTGTACCTCATTTTCTTTTTCTCAGCACGTTCAACTTATTTACACGTGAATTTGGTCATTTTAGAGCTTTCTTCTGCTACAAGTGCAATAGAAAAGTCTGTCCACTGTCCCCTAAATAGCCCCAGCATCTATGCTGAAACCGCATGTAGCGTAGACTCGCTTTTAAGGAAAAGGAGCTGAGTATCTCTGCTTTGACAGGGTCACAGAATGCAAATCTGACGGCCAGATATATCTTCATCAAATACATCAAATATATTCATTCCCAGTCACTGCAAAGGATCTTTAATGGTTTATGGATTTGCAGACATACAGACACCTTAATCAAGTTTTGAAAAAAAAAAACCCCACATTGCACTGTTGAACTAGTGTCTGAAAGACGCTTGAGGTTTCTGAACTGAAAAAAAACTTTTATTTTTTTCTTCCCTTTTAGGCTCTAAACTGCCTTTTTTTACATCGTAACCTTCCAGTTGCTGTGGAAAGCGTCTCAAATAAAATGTTTACCTGTGGCTTGCATATTAAAGATCGCATTGCTTCAGAGAGCTTATCCTGGAAAACAATAACCCTTCAGTCTAATGCTGCAAGACCTTTGGCACAGTTCATCTACCTGGTGTCAGACAGGCTGGCTGGGATAGATGGAGAGATAGATAGATTGTGAATCATTACCAGCATCATGACATGATGTCTTTTGTTTTGCAACCAGACAGCAACAACCAACAGCGTAAAGATTTCCATCATTTGAATTGCATAACTCCGATAGATGCAGGGAACACCCATGAAATCAAGATTTAGCTGAGGGGCCTGAATAAAAGCATTATGAAATGTCTAGACAATGATTAGGATTAAGTCTCTCTTGTCAGTTATCAGTAAGGCCGTAGGAACGTATTTAAATTTATATAAACTGTCTGACTTACAGGAATTAAGTGGTGATTCATTGCCATTAAAAGGAATCACAGGAATCCATCCACACACAGACCCACACCAATAAAGATGTAGCATAGCCAACGCACCTATAAGCATGGTTTGTGTGTGGGAGGAAACCTGAAGAAAACCCACAGGAAACAAAACACAAAGAAGAGCTCAGGATTGAACTGGAGACCCGTTTCCTATTACATCACTGTGCTGCACTAAAAGCTTTCAGGCAATGACATTGGCCTTTGACTGACTGTCCAGTGTGATTTGGTTTCTATTGCCCAGGAATTAAAATCTATAATTATCTTTAATTATTATTTATCTTTAATTAGCTTGCATTGCTTGTAGCTGAAGACATGTAGAACAGACAGTCATTAAGCGGGAGACCCATTTTTGCAAAATTTACATTTTCTTTTTCCGAATTGCATGATGCTGTTTTGATGTCTGGGCACACAGTAAGTTCTGAGGAAAAACCACTGTGAAGTGGTTAGACAAAGCAAAACAAAGGCCAATCTGTGACCATGTAACTTCGAGCATGTGAAGGCACAGGTGCTCTTATTGTTGCCACCTACATACTTTCATATAAGTCACAGAGCCTCCATGACCCAAACCAGACGGTACAGAAAATGGAAAGCAAAAAAAAAAAAAAGAGAGAGAAAAGCAGGTTCTGAAGCCAAAACAATGGAAACTTCCCCGTTCCATCGTAGGAAAAATAAATAGAAGCCATGAGAGTAACTTTGTTAAAAAAAAAAAAAAAAAAAAAAAAAAAAGTTGTGGGGAAAACAGACATCTTGCCTGGTCAACTATAAACCAAGTAATTTCTCACCAAAAGCATTTTCTGTATTTAGTAGTTTCAAGCAGGTCATATTTCAAAGCAGTTCTACGAGCGTTTAAATCCACAGTTCTAGCAATGAATAATCTGGAAAATTCTTCAAATTTTTTCTCCAGCAAGGCGTGCTTTCTTTTCAGACCATTCTGATATTATGAGAATGTAGCAGCAACCACAAAAAAAAGATTTCTGACCTCTGAAAAGTCTAACTGTACATGTTTCTGATTTAGTGTACATGCAAGTCAAGGCATGTCTTACCCGGGAGGGACAAGCCTAAACAAAAGCATTGTGAAGTGTCTAGACAAAGCTGAAAGCATCAGTCTGGACCTTGATTAATGACTATTTTTCTGACCGAAAGACTGGCATGCCTCCTCTGATTTATAATCAGGTGTCTTACAGGAAATGTGATGTAGTCATTCATTTTAACAGCGGCGTTAAAAGCATGCATAGTTTTTATTCGTTCACTTATTGATCATCAATAACACGATCAATATCGATCATTTGTTTATCACACAAATGAGCATTTGAGCATTTTTCACTTACCAGCTCTTTCTTTTAAGCAGATGGTTCATGTACTGAAACAGTAGTGTTTATCTCCTGTAAGGCTTTACTTTAGAAGAAAAAGACATGGGCAGTCATGCAGGCTGAATTGTTTACACTTGCGTCAGAATTGAACTGCAGTGGCCCAAAATTATGGAATAAAAACACTGACACATTTCCTGTTGTACAACTGAAAATACATCTGCCACCATAGAACCAGTAGCAGTTATCTACACGGGCGGTTAGAATACCTCAGCCGCCACCTCAGATTTACCCATACACCTGCTGTCTGTGCCCTGATAAAGACTTTTAAAATATTACAACGTTCTCTATTGTGTTAGGAATGAGGAATATATAGTCATACAGGGGTTTAAAAAACGTGTCGTGACAATTTATAGCACTTTTTCGGAGTATGGTCAACTGTCATACAATTTATTACTATTATTTTTGCAAGTTTCGTCAACGCTGAGTAAAGTTGAAGGATTCATTGATGGAAATCTAATGTAGGTAGCTTTGGCCTCGGAAGATAGTTCTGCTACTTCGCTGGTGCCATAGCTATCGTTGCTGCTGCTGGGTGAGTGCGGTGACTGCCCGTGGTACTGCTAAACATAGAGATTCTGAGAAATGTGCTGTAGGAAGGCAGGAGAAACCCCCTGTAGAAGATCTAAGCAGGTGGTGCTGGTGGGGAGGAAAGTGAGGAACGAATTCTTCTGTAACACCGGCTCAAGGCCAGGTGTTTACATGGATAGGCAACAGCACGGGCATCTGGGGATCCAGGCAGCAGGGGATGAAGAGTTTCATGGCTGAACGATGGATTTGATGTCAACTTATGCACCAAAGGAATGGATTAATGCTGAATGCATCAGAATTGCAGTGATTAATACTAGATATGTGTGATCTTTCTCCCTTGTTTTTCCTTGTAGGGAATAATACCTGCTTCTATGGGAAGTGCTACTACTGCAGGGAGAGTGAGCCCGCGTGTGCTGAGGGGGACATCATGGAGGGATCAGTGACACTCTGGCTTCCTGATGTCTGGCCACTGCAGAAACACAGGCATCCCTGGGGACGCACATACAGAGAGGGCAAGCTCGCCAGGTACACACAAAAACCATCATTTGGTTATTATAGAAGTTATGCCTCTCCCACTTGCAGGGATAAAAGTAGGATCATCTATGATAATGAGACTGAAAACATACATTAAGACCAAGAAACACCAGATATAGCACGAATAAGGCTCAGACTTGTCGACGATAAAGCTTCACAAAGACACAGGAGGATATAAATAGACCAGCAACTCAGGAAGTAATACAAAAGAGGCAGCACAACAGGGCGTTAAACCAGTGATGACACCGAGAATAAAAACGACTCAAATCCAACCAATTCGCACAATTGGCTGTATGAACAAAATATTACAGGTATGCGAGACATTACAGGGAATCATTGTTCTTCACTCTGGGAGCGTGGGCAGAGATGGGGGGGGGGATTTGTAACAGCATGTCTTTCATTAAGGTACGGCTCAGAAAGTGCCAGGAGAATGTGTGAAAAAGAGGGTGAGGTGGAGGTGAGTGTGTCTACGATTGTATAGAAAGAGTAAAATGCAGAATGGAGGTTTAGTGCACTTATGCTGGTCATCTGATATATTGTATTTGTTTTTTTTGTCTCCTATATTTGTTTGTGTTTGAGTTAGGTGGGAGTATGACGAGAGTTACTGTGAAGCAGTGAAGAAGATGCCTCCATACGATGCCGGTCCTCGCCTCTTGGACGTGATCGACACATCGATATTTGATTACCTAATCGGCAACGCGGATCGACATCACTATGAGAGTTTCCAAGACGACGGCGGGGCCAGCATGCTCATTCTACTGGACAATGCTAAAAGGTGATGAAAAGAACAGAAGTTGGTCGATGTGAGAAATGCATAGAGCTGGAAATAATAGTGTGTGTTCTTGGTTTGCAGTTTCGGGAATCCATCTTTGGATGAAAGAAGCATCCTGGCTCCTCTCTATCAGTGCTGCATGTGAGTGTCCGAATACGTCCCTTTTTATTATCTGTATGTTTCTTCGTCGGACCCAAGACTTTTTAACAAACCAGTAATATTAGGACTGATTTGTATAGATCACACTTTTACAATGTAATGTATTCAGGCTTGTGATCTGAAAGCCATAGATGAATATTTCCTGGCAAACCGATCAGGTGTGGTGGTATGCATAGGTCGGTTCCAGCAAAAAAGAAAGAAATAGATTAGTCATTATTCCATAGAAATGAATTTTTATACAGGCAGCGATGTTTGTTTGCACAAGCATAGCAAACCATTATATCTAGAGGGTTTTAGAAAGTAAATGAACTCAGAGTGTGTTTTATCATGAAAACTGATTAAAAATATTCTTTTTAATTTACTGTGAAGGTTGAACTTTGTGGTCAGTAGCAGTGCAGTTAATGAGGTCGCTGGGCTTCTGATAATGACTCAGAATATTAGGCTTCCAAGAAGTATGTAATGAGTAGCAGCAAACAGGACATAAGAGGAGGCTTCCTTTTGAAAAAGCTTTAACAGTCATTTCATGACTGGACCTATTTGTTTCTGCCCACTCTTCTGGTTTCTGTGTGTGTGCTCAGACATTTCTGTATATGTGATTTGTGTGTGTGCTCGAAAGAGAGGGAAAAACGAATCGCTTAATGCAAACAAAAGAATCATACCGGGTTGCTCAGTAGGCATGTTTCCTTTCTGCTTGGTTTTTTTTTCCTCTCTTCTTTTAACTCGCACATGTGCACTTCTCTCTTTATTTCCTACAAAATAGTAAATGCCAAGCTCTAGAGGTGCAATTTGCAAGTTCTGCATACTCTTTCCTCTCGCAATGACTTTCAATCTGGTTTCTTGCTCTCACTTTCTCTTGCTCCTACTCACTGCATTTCTGTTTCTTGCTCACACTCGCAATTTCTCTGTCCCCCTCTCAGGGTCCGAGTGTCCACCTGGAACCGACTAAACCTGCTGAAGGGCGGAGCTCTGAGTTCAGCGATGCGTCAGGCTACAGCCCACGACCCTGCCCACCCCGTTCTGACTGAGCCTCACCTTGCTGCCCTCGATCGGCGTCTCAGCAGCGTCATAGCCAGCGTACGCCAGTGCATAGAGATGCAGGGCGCAGAGAGCACACTTATTGAAGACCGCATGAACCTTCCTCACCCCTAAACACATCAGAGAGAGAGAGAAAAGAGAGAGAGGGAGGTAGCATTTTAAATTGAATTGAATGCTGCCTGTCAGTGCATGCCTTTAGAGGCACACTTCCTGCATTTACAGCATTGCAAGGAGACTTTTAAGAAAAAAAAAGGGGGGGTAGTTACCTCAACCCAAGCAGGAAGCTGTCTCATAACACATTAAACATCGATGCAGACCCTGGCTTCTTCACAAACGAAAAATGTTATTTCCTTGAACTTACACACACACACACGCACGCTTCCCACGCTCTAATCTAATCTATTTCTCTTCCATATTTTCTCAACATGAATCAGACAGTAGGAATACATTCACCCATTCCCTTGCAACGTTCTTACTTGACCTTGTCATATTTCTTTCTATGAATTTCTCTCTCTCACTGCTTCAAAGGATAACAGGCGGCCTAGAACGTTGAACACATTTGGGCCTGTATAGGCTCAGGGACATTCCACAGCAGCTGTGGGGGTGTTTGCAGGCATGGGCTGCCCCGTACTGGTATTAAGGGCAGCACCAGTGAAACTATGTCACTGACATCACAAATCAAAGCATTAACAGACTATCTGGAGATAGTTTGTCTACAAAAAGATTGTACATAAGCAACTATTTAATGACAATATTGATAAAAAAAAATGGAATGGTTTTAATGATTTAAAAGATTAATATTGAGAGTTACTATGCAGGTTTTACTGTCGCCTGCTTTAATGTGCAGTATGATTTCTGGATATAAACGGGTAGTGGGTGGAAGAAGCTGCTACTGAATCTCAAAAAGAAGACGGAAAGAACGTTAGTATGGAAAGCTACAAGAAAGAGGTATTCACGCGTATCCCTGAAGGGTAGGTGTGTCTACAGGTATTCATCCCAGCCAAATAGGACAGCCAGTGATTTAAAGACCAAGCGCATCTAATTAAACCAGGGGAATCTGGTGTCACTCCTGTTTGTTTGGACTGAAAGGCTTCGGCCAGATTTCCTGATAAGAAGCGAGGGTCCCTGCTGTGTGAAGATCTTTTGAACATTAAAAAAAAAAAAACCTTAAAAATTTCCGTGTTTCTCCTCATTTCCGAGACAAGACGATTTCTACCTCATGTATTTATCTATATATCCTCACGAACTGTTTAATACTCGTCTTACAATGTCACCTACAATGTGACCTAAATTGTTAGATGCAGGTGATAATTTATGTATTTCTTTCATAGGAGCATGACTGTGCTTGTACATCTATCCCACCTTCCTTGCTCACCATTGCCCTTAACTTGCGGCCACGTTTTTTTCTCTCTTATGGTTGCTGACCTCATTATGGCACTTTCACTCAAATTACTGGAAACTTATGTCATGTTTTTATTATAGTCATGACTGAGACTGAAACCTGAGAAGGTTAGTTGTTTGGTCTCTATAAATATTTCTTATCCGATTATAGGATTTATTCAAACCACTTGTCTGGCCTGAATATCACATTATATCAAGAGCTTGGTCTGTTTTCAAAGCGGGCTATGGAATTTCCAAACTGTCTTCCGACAGCAAATCATCTCCTTACTTTGCCCCTCAGTCATCTCTGAATTGAACTGGCTGCACAAATGACTGAAGCCTCGAGCACGCTTGCTCAATTCTCAACTCTCACATCTGGCCAATGTTTTCCCTCTCACTCCAGATGCGTGTTGTACTGAGAGCGACATCAGCTGCTGGTTGAGACATTACATTATGCCTTGAATTGGGTCACTACCGTTCCTGCAGCTTGCTCTGTAAATAGGCATAACTGTAAGAGGGACTGCCCTGTGGCCTCTCTAACCCACTGCTGGTATTTGTGTTTTAGCGTGTCATTCTTTCAGATGCCATGACCTATACTGTATGTGTTTGTATAAGTCTTGGCTGGAGGAGGTGTTCTTGTGTGTGAACATTCAAAATGAGTAAACCTAAACAAACCTGTAGCCTTTATACCAGCTTTTAAAAGTTCATAGGGAATTTCATGTGCAATATACCGAATGAATAAGTGTGGCACATAATGCAGCATCATCCTGTAAATGCTGCTAAACTGTCTCATACTGTTTCGTACTCCTAGTCCTGGAGAGCCACAACACAGTTCACACCCCTCCTGTGTGGGAGGAGTGTAGAATAAATGCAGAAGTCCGCTGCGTTATGGGCATCTGAATATTATTCATTTTATTTTACTTTCATTTACAAGTGGGATAACACTTACCCTTACACCTTGGATGCCTTTTGTTCAGAAGGTTTTTTTTTTTTTTTTGAGTGCATATCTGTGTTCTCTCAGTTACCAGAAACACTGCATTTCCTGTCTCGAGGTATGCCGTGTTTTTGCCAAAGTGGTCATATTTAAGTGAAAGTTTATGCATTATCTTTAAAGTTATCTTTAACTACAGCATAAGTCAGTGTGGTTACTTATATCTGTCAGATGCTAAAAAGAATCTCTAGTCCTACATAATTACATAAATGCATGCGGTTGGAAAATCCATTACTGAGGATCTGCTGTGGAGGACAGACTGGTTCTTTTCTTTTTATGTTTTTTTTTTTCTCTCTGCTACAATACGCTTTTAGTTACTCTGTTCGCCCCGCTGAAGTACTTTGCTGAACCTTAATCTAGATTGTGGTCCACTCGTTCTTGGCGACCTATGTTCTGAGACATCATTTTGAAGTGGAAATCCACCCACGTAAGATTTAACTGCTTCCGGTGTTGTGATACCATGTTTACAGTGGAGCACTGACTAAAGTAAGTTAGTAAGTAAGTAAAGATGAGTAAATCTCAAAACCAAGCATCCAAAAAGAACCCTGAGATCATGACGAGGATCCGTCAGAAACAAGGTTCACGGGATACACAACACATGTTGGTTCGTTCATCAGCACGGTGCACAAATTCCTGCTAATGCAGATCAAGAACATCAGTTAATGTGCACATCTTTGGCCATGGCTTGGTTGTTGGTACTAGATGTGCTGTTTAAATATTCTGCTGATCCTGGGATTATAAAAATTCCGATCTCCTAAAATTTTTGAACCAAACAGTTGGTTCTGAACCAGCATTAACTTCTTCAGCAATTTGAGCAACAGTAGCTCGTCTGTTGGATCGGATCACATGGGCCAGCCTTTGCTCCCCACATAAGCACACCTTGACCGCCCATGACCCTGTCTCCAGTTCACCACTGTTCCTTCCTTGGACCACTTTTGATATGTACCGACCACTGCAGACTGGGAACACCCCACAAGCAGTTTTTGGAGATGCTCTGATCCAGTCGTCTAGCCATCACAATTTAGCCCTTGTCAAATCCTTATGCTTGTCCATTTTTCCTGCTTCTGACACATCAACTTTGAGGACAAAATGTTCACTTGCTGCCTAATATATCCCACCCACTAACAGGTGCCCTGATGAGGAGATAATTAGTGTTATTCATGTCGCATGTGAGTGGTCATAATGTTATGCCTGACTGGTGTATATACGAGAGAGAGAGAGAGCGCTGAGACTGGTTTGAGCTGACAGGAGGACTATTAAACACCTTGGTAAACAGAAAAACATCACAGAACATGCATGGCAGATGGAGAACCATGACGGTTTCTAATCCTTTCAGCCAGGAACAGGTATCTGAGACAGACACTGGGCACAGACTCATTAGAGCTAGACAGTTCATCATTGGAAAAACATCACCTGGTGTGGTTGATTTCTGCTGTGATATTAACACACTTCTGGCATCATCAGAAAGAATGCATGAACTTTACCTGCCTTATGACAGTAGTTGGTGGTGGTGGTGTAATGATGTACTGGATACTTTCTTGCCACACACTGGGGCTCTTCATCACAATCTGAAACACACAACCTATCTGAGTATTGTTGCTGACTACAAATGCCCCTTTATAGCTATTTTCCAACTTATAATGGTGTATAATTTTATAATTTCCAATATGCTGATGCACAATAGCATGTCATTGACCGGTTCCATTAACATTACAGTAAGTTCAGTGATTCATTGGCCAACACGGTAGAATGCGAGAGTGCCTTTGGGATGTGGTAAAACGAGATGAGGGTGCAACTGACGATCTGTGGAAATTCTGTACCGTCAACATGGACCGGAATCCCAAAGGAATATTTTAAACATTTTGGGAAATCTACACTGGTAGTGTGGTGAGAGTAAACAAAAACACATTTTATTTTTGTCTTATCTGCATGACATGCATTTTTCCAAATCATGCTTATATGAAAATTGCACTCTTCAAATGTCATGCCCCCTTCAGTATTCCACTATTAAGACAGTAAAATAATAAACTGCACTTGCGTGTCATATACTAAATATAAACTGATGCAGTTGTTTTTATATTATTGTTATTATTTTTTTCCTGCTAAAACCAGTTGATGCCATGATTTACCGTACGATATCGGCAGAGAATGATACCACTTACCTCAAATGTGATTGTGTGTGTTGAGAACATAACGGGACGTTAGATATCAGGAAAAATAATGTCTATAATGTCATGGCACGGTTGGCTCAGATTGTGTTAGTCAAAGTGCTGTTCGCTTGCTAGACAATCATCACAACCTGTATGAAATGGGTATTGCTGTAATATCCACTAAAAAGCCGAAAACAATAATGAATGTTTCGCTGCTCCGTGGCACAGCAAATTGAAAAGATGCAGTTGGCTGGCTTTATGTTTCTCTGAAAAAGCCTGGGTTAGCCATCAATTTCCCCCATTTGATTGCTGTTGTTTGATGTGGAGAATATAGGGGAAAAAACACTATTTTCACCTTGCTGTGCGAAATATATTTAATCTAGGTGATTCACTCACAAACAATGAGTAAGCATTAATCATAGTTCGCGCAAACCGCTTTGCTCTAATCAGAAGAGAGAAAGTTTGCAGAGGATCTGGTTTGCAATCCATTGGGAAAAGTGTGCTGGAAAAAAACAGAGCACAGAGCGTCTTCTGATCTCTTTTGTTTTAGCAAAAGAGATCAGAAGACAAATATGGGACAACAAATCAGAATTTCAGATTTCTTTACTGATCTTTACAGCTGGACGAATCAACTTAAAATTTCGATCCAAAAGTATTGGTCTGACTATCAAACCAGTGACCACTGATACCACAAAATGTTTCTTTTTTTTTGGTGATGCTGATCAATTATGTTAAGGTCTGGTGGTTGACTTGGCCAGTCTAAAACCATCCATTTTCTTCCCCTGATAAAGTCATTTGTTGAGTTGGCAGTGTGTTTTGAGTCATTGTCTTGTTGCAAAATGAAGTTCCTGCCATTTAGATTGGATGCATTTCTCTGTAAATTAGCAAACAATGTTTCTGTAGACTCCTGAATTATTCTGTTGCTACCATAATCATAAAGGTCAGTGAGTTCATTCCAGAAAAACAGCCATGCAAGCTAAAGCCATTTTACCTCCACCATGCTTGACCATTAAGCGTAAATGTTTTGGATCATGAGCAGATCCTTCCTCCCTTCCTCCCTTCCTCCCTTCCTCTCTTTCTTTCTTTCTTTCTTTCTTTCTTTCTTTCTTTCTTTCTTTCTTTCTTTCTTTCTTTCTTTCTTTCTTTCTTTCTTTCTTTCTTTCTTTCTTTCTTTCTTTCTTTCTTTCTTTCTTTCTTTCTTTCTTTCTTTCTTTCTTTCTTTCTTTCTTTCTTTCTTTTTCAGGACATTTCAGATTGTTGTATTGGCTATGTCCAATGCTTGTGCAATGACGCTAATCAATTTTATCAGCTTCAAAATGGCTTGCTTTTCCTCGATGGACCGGCTTTTTGGTCTTGTCATGTTGCTTTATTCTGTTTAATCACAAATGTACTAGCACGGGTCAAACCGAGGTTAGATGTTCAGAACTATTAATAGATTCAGTGGTTTATCTAACATGGCACACCTTCCCAATAATAAACACTGGGCAGTCACGTGTTCTGGTATTTTGGATCCCTTGAAAAATGGGTGGGTTCAAATAAAAGATGGCATGTTTAACACATCTGGATGTAAATATCAGGCAATGAAAGCTGGAAGTCAAAATGTTTCCACGATATAGAATTGGTCTTGCTGTTCCAATATTTCTGGAGGGAGCTGTATAATATGTTCTGCTCTTTACCGGAGTTAAAAACTAACCTGGACCCCCAGTTACTGTACATACTTTACAAATCAAGTCTTTTTGGCTTTAAGATGTGAAAGGGTGATGATTGAGCCAGAATGTGAAGCCTCAATATGGTCTGACTATTCCTGCTTTATACATTTCATTGGTAAGAAGGAGGAACTGCTTCACAACATTTAGCCAGAGGTACTTTCTGGTTCTCCTGTAAAAGGAGAATCCCCTTTTTAACACTTTAATGTTTGATAGAAGCTAACATCATTCGAGGAATGCAGTTTTATTGTGCCAGAAGTGTACAATAGATTCTTTGATGTTATGCTTTTCTGATAAATCAGTGGGTTTTCTGCTCAATTAACTAGCACAGCTGTATAAATCTGATATGCATGTTGTTGCACTGTGACCCTTATTGACATACGGTATGGATGATAGCCTTAAGATCCAACTTGGTGATAACTGGGAATCCAGTGAAATGCTTTTAAATGAAAAGCCTTAACACATGTTTCCCACGTTCCCTGCAATATGGATTCTACAGCTCTGGTGTTAAATTTCCATTACAGGAATTCCAGGGCGAAGCTCAGCTGGCCCTTATTAATCTGATCATAAAACAAGAGTATGCAATTTTCAACCGCATCCGTATTATACCTGAAATTATTCTGTATCCACATGGGTAAACTCCTGGTAGGATTAAATGTAAATTTGAGCATAACATGTAAAGTAGGAGGTCGTACTAGTCAGTAGAGTAGTATAAATAATAATACACACGTATGTGTGCTAGGTGTAGTTTTATTTATGATTTTTGATTTTAAAAGAAATGAAAGTTGCCAACTATTCTTTGATAACGGCTCAAGTCTTTTGATTCCACACCCAAACGTCCTCAGTGTATAGCTAAAAGAAAGGTCTACTTGATGGTAGACATAAAAACATGAAAGGAACATGAAAGGAAATTTGCTTCTGCGTCGGTTTAAATTGGCAAGACTTTGATGTGTGAAATTAGGAAATAAAGTAGGGCTTGTACCATTTCTTTGTGAAACGAGAGTAGGCAAACCTAGATCGAGCAGCTCTTGACCTGACCTTACCCAGCTTATTGATGTTATTGATATTGATGATGACGAACACCATAGGCATAAACTCCCACGCTGATTCCAACAAATTTGTTTTGCTGGATATTCAAACTTCACCTTCTCTAGTCTATCTCCGCTGCCAAATACTGAGAGTGAACTACTAACCATTTCCAGTACAAGAGATTAACACAACATACATAACATAATCAGTTAATATCGCTACCACTGCAATTTCTATACAAACCTGGGTAGAGAGTCACAACTCATTGGCTTTCATTTGTCTGTTTTATTTATTTACTTTATATAATACCTTGCAGTATTTACACATGCAGGAGTGTGTTACATGTAAAATTAAACATCCACACGAATGCCTGAACCCAAGGTTTCTCATCAGAACATTGCCCAGAGCATCACACTCACCTTCTTCCCTTTGTGCAGCCTGCTGCCATCTTTTCCCTAGGTAAGCAATGCACATGCACCCAACCATCCACATGTGAATCATCAGAGCAGTCTATCTTGGTCTAGTTCTGATGTTTACATGCCCATTGTACAGTAGGTGATCATCATGGGCACTCTGAACGGTCTGCAGCAATGCAAGCCTGGACACAGCAAGCTTTGATGCAGTGTGTGTTCTGACAGCTTTCTGTCATATTAGATTTTTTTTTTTTTTAGGAATTTAACCTATAACGCTAACCTTCAGGGCGCTAAAATTCAGTCCCCATGTGGGTGTCCATGACCCTGCTGTGTGTTCACCACTTGTCCGTCTTTGGGTGGAACACTCCCCATGTTTTGGAGATGATGCTCTGACCCGGTTGACATGATGGCTTAGGTTTTTTTTCCCCCCATCATTTATAGCATTACTATAAACACGTAAATGCTTTTTTTTTTCTTTTCTTTTTTTTTTTTGCTACGCTGGTTAAAGATTTATATTAAGAATCTGCTATCTCATTGGGGGTTTCCAGTGTAAAGTTGTTTTAGCACTAACCTTTAAAAAAAAACTGCCTGGTGTATTTGGAACACCAAAGTTTTATTGTAAATCTATAAAACTAGAAGAAGAAAAAAAAAAAACCAAAAGCTCATGTGCATGACATTTCTGGTCTAACCAGACATTACTCAAATTAAACTCATCTATTTAACTGACAAAAAAGAAGGGAGATACTGATTCCTTATGTGGGTGGCTGTTTAGGAAGACAACAAACATCTCTTCTTTCAGGCTCTTAGAAAGGTCAGAGTTGGAATTTCCAATTATTTGTTTGAAAAATACCTGCCTGTGGTGTTTTCAATCCCCAAGATTGAGACTATTTCATATACCAATGTTCACCATAACAACAATGACTCTTTTTTTTTTCAAGCACATGAAATATTTATCTAACTTTATAAAACACCTATGGTATCAGTATGCTCTTCGTAGCTTGCCCATTGAGTTTCATGTTCTGATTTTTCCGTTTTGCTGGGTTTCTACATATGACTCATAATGCTGCTGTTCATGGCTTCCCTTGACTGGAATAAGCTTGTTTTTTCCAGAATTAGAACATTAAATGAGCTACCATTTTGAATGCCTTCGTTATCTGCAATAAAACCAAATAGTGTTAAAGCTGATCAAGTGGAAAAGAACTTGGGAAAACTGAAAGTGTCAGCTGCATGCTTAAACTCACACTCTCAATGAATATTTCTGCATTAACAGAATGACTCCTGTCATTTTGATGGGATTCTTTGAAACAGTATGTTCTTTGAGCTGGTGTGATAGTGTGATAAGGTAAGAAAAGTCCCAGCTTGCTGGGTCTGTCCCCTAATGTAACTATATGTCTGATAAAGGTCTAAAGAAACAGATTGACCTGTCTTAACAGCTTTGTTTATACAGTAGTTTTCAGCATGCTTAATTTTATCAGAACATCAGTATCAATTTCATCCTTCACCTGCACCACACTTTTTTTTAAATGGAAATAACTTCAGCCAGTCTTTCTCATAAATTCAAACAGGCCGGAAAATTTATTTATTTTGTTTTTATACATACAGATATCGTCCTATTGGCATAAAATATGATAGGGAATTTTTACCTCAAGTTTTTATTGGTCATTTGCAATCAGGAAGTATGGCTTTGATAAAGGGATGTGTGGGTGAAAACACTGTAGGTTTCCTATAAAATATATATCCAGTAAAGCTTTTGCCTGGTTGATTATACAAACTGGCTGGTGCTCAAAGCAGTAGGGTCTTTTTTCCCCCCATCTACATCATTCTAAAGCTGTAGTAGGTTATTTTTGGGAGAGAAAATGAAGGGGATCAGGGGAAATGGGTGCTGGAATACCTAAAATATTATTGAGTTGTGAGCTGATGCCAAGGATGACTCAATCTCACCAATGAAATGGGTGATTTATTATTGTTAGTTTATAAAAAAATTTTTTTATTTTATTTGGACGAACCCAAATTCTATGTGTAAAGGCTAGGAATGCCCCTTGCAGAGCACCTTGCATTCATGCACATGTTGACTTGCATTGCGTGTATACCAAACCTTATTCTCTGCATTGACACGAGTGATCTAGCTAGTTAGCGAGCTTTACCATCATGACTCCATCGGAACTCAAGTTGAAATAGGGATCACAGCCTTAGCCTTAGCCTTTTAAAGAGATTCAGGAGTGACGTGGAGTTGGGTTCTTCTTGCTAAACAGTTAAGATATTTTAATTGTTTGCTAATTAGATAGCTACCAAAATATTAACCTGGAGGTAGTTTGTTCTTATGTTTTTAGCCAGGGAAGCTTAACCATCTCATAGATGAACAGTGTGTCCCACAGTATTTATTTTTTCCTGGTCTTAAACAATACCCTTTGGCATTTGTTTTTTAGCATTTTCACACTCTCTTTTAGCTGCTCCTCTAACACTGTTTGTTCGACTGTCTTCTGAGTGAATGGGTTCTGTGGGCTTTTTTGTGTGTGGGCACTTTATTTACAGATAAGCTAGCTTTGCATGATGTGTTTCAGTTGTTTCGTTCCTGTTCTCCCTGTGGTCTGACTGTGGTCACTGCAAAGTGAGCCTGGTTATGGTTGCTGTTGACATGGAGATTGTGCTTCTCAAAAGGCCATGTTGATAAGAGCGCCGCTAAAGGTTTTAGAGAATGCAGCTACTTCTATTTTTTGTTTCTTGTTTTGTTTGATGTGGGAAAGGAAAAGTGAACAAAAGATGTTGTTTTCAAACCTAGCAGCTCAGTTTCTAACTGTTTTTACAGTGCTTGAAAGTCATGACTTGATACACAATATATGGCTAAAAGTCTGGATACCTGATATGTGATGTTTTTTCCCCCCATCCCATTACACATTTAGTCCCCCTTTGCTTTTATAATAACCTCCACTGTTCTGGGAAGGCTTTAGGATTTTGGAGCATGGCTTTGGGATGATTTGTCCATTCAGCCACATGAGCGTTACGTGAAGCCAGGCACTGATGTTGGGTGAGGAGACCTGTTTAGTTTCATCCCAAAGGTGTTTCACTGGGTTTGAGATTAGGGCTTCTTGCAAGCTACTCGAGTTCTTCCACTCTAGCCTAGGTCTTCATGGACCTGTCATGCTGTAACGGGTTGACATTCCGTCATATACCTTGTGATTTGAATCTCCTCATTCATCCTGTTATGAACGAGTCTCCCATGGCTCAATTCCACTAGTAGAGTATAAAGTGCTTTAAATGCAAGACATTTCGATGTAGATTTAGATCCTTAATGATCAAGCCAGAGGCATTGGTGGCATGGAAAATCTCCCAAAGACAAGATGAAACCTTAAGAGGAACCATACATGAAAGCTTAAGAGAAACGAGATTAAAAAGGGAACTCTTTCTGCGTGACACCAGATAGGACTTTTATAAGTCACTAGTCTTCCACAGCTGTATACTATAAATGTTAAGCAGTACAAAGAGAGCCAGGATCAGACCAGCAGCCGAGATGCAGCAGTCTGAAGGAGTCACATGGGGGGAGAGAGAGAGAGAGAGAGAGAGAGAGCATGTATTATTAGGTAATTAGATCAGAGTGGAAACAGGGACTCTGGCAGGTCTAGCCATGACAGCATAGCTAAAAGAGAGAGCCAAATGATACTACAGAAATGAAGGCACCCTGGGACAGAAACCTTGGGAAGGCACCCTGTGTTCTGGTGACAAGGTCTACGGTGAAATCAACATTCCAACTCATCCCAAAGGTCTTCGGTGGGGTTGATCTTAGAGGTCTATGCAGGACACCATGGCTTCATTGACCTCACTTTGTGTCATGCTGGAACAGGTTGACATCCCATCATATCCCTTGTGATTTTATGCCCCCTCGCATTAATTGTGAGGAGCCTCATTCATTCATTCATCTTTCTTTCATTTCAAATTTAATTCATTATGAATTCTGCTTTTCTTTTATGCTTTATAAGTCTTCCATGGCTCAAGTTTACTTATACAGTATATAATGCTTAAAGCCAGACTCCTTAGTTTTAAGTGAAAGAGAAATTGTAATGTTACCGAATAGAAAAGATACATCTTATACAATTGTGTGATTCCAACTTTTTGGCAAGAGTTTGGGGAATACCCACATGGACAGGTGCTCACAAGCTTTTGGCCATATAGTGTACTTTTTTTATTCTATTGCAATATTAAGGCAATCCTAGGAATATTGTATAATGAATCTAATTTCTAATTTGAACCTCATGTAACTACCCCAAGGGCTTTCACTGTAGCTCAGGAATTAACTGGAAGGCCACCCAGAGTCACTAAGTATATCCCCCAAACTTTCATGTCATGTGGACAGAGGAGAACTGTTCCAAAGTTCACGTTAGTGATGATAAGTTTAATTTATTTGGGTCTGATGGGAAACGCATGGCGTTAATCTGGGGGAAAGACTGAAAGTGTGTAAAGAAGTCAGTGAAGACTGGAGGAGGAAGTGTTTGGGGGATGTTTCTGCAGCAGGAGTTAGGCCTCTTTTTTATAGCTAGATGGCAGGGTAAATTCTAATAATAAAAACAAAAAAATTAGGATCTCATTCGACAACATTCAGTTTTTTCCCTGTAAGCATCCCTGGGAATATTTTCATGCAGGACAGTGCCACCTTTCACACTGCAAAAGAGATAAAGCAGTTCCTTCCTTCCAGAGAAAATCTCTGGAAAATCCTTGGCAAAAAAGTTATTGCTATGAAACCCACTACAGTTAGTGAACTATGCACTGATGCTGACCTGCGCCCGACCTGAGCACACTGATGCTGACCTGCGCCCGACCTGAGCACACTGATGCTGACCTGCGCCCGACCTGAGCACACTGATGCTGACCTGCGCCCGACCTGAGCACACTGATGCTGACCTGCGCCCGACCTGAGCACACTGATGCTGACCTGCGCCCGACCTGAGCACACTGATGCTGACCTGCGCCCACAGTCATTCAAAGCAAGAACCTCTACACTTTCTACTAATTTTTGACCATTGTAACCCTCAAAACATTTTAGCTGTTATCTTCTTTTGTGTTACTGTTCTCTAATTTTCATCACTGTTTTTCCACAAAATAAAGGTTTTTGTTGAAGTCTCTTGGTTATAGTGTAAAACATGCAAGTAGAACAGTGGTTTATACACAGCTAAAATTTTAAGCAATGAAAATTAATATAAATATCTCAGGGAAAAATTCAAGTGTTTACAAAATGTTATTCCATTTTAATCTCCATTATATAACCAGAAAGCTGCTTTGATCCTTGTAGAAATACTTCTGTCTTGTGAGAATTAAGTAGGAGGAAGTTTCTCAACATGCAGTGTTTAGTGTTAGGTACACATTCCTTAACTATATTAAGCTGCCGTCTGTCATGCGACTTTGCTGAAGCAGTGGAATCCAATACCATATTTCTTGAATAAATGTACCCAGAGGTAGCAAATGTAGAGAAAAGAGAAGTTGGCCTAGAACAGGGCCTTGAATTTTTTCTTAATAGAAAATAACAGTTAACATTTACAAGCTGACAGCATCCGGTTAGATAAGACCTTAACCAGGAAAGAACCGATCTGCTGACTGTCTCACAAAAATCACTGACTAGATTATTACTGAATAACAAGGCCATACAGTAATGAGAGCAGATCCTTCCCCAGTGATGAGGAAACATCCCACCCTAAGCTACACCGCCATGATGCATGGGACCAGAGCAACCTCTTGACTAATAACATCATATATTATGATGAAATATCTGGCTTCCTGACACCTGGAATACACCTACTGTTCCTGGTACCTCTAAAGGCCTAAGCAATTCAGCTTAACTTGTTTAGCATGTGTCTTCTCTAAGCAAAGACACTACTAATGAGAGAAGACGAGGAACTAAATTGCACTCAACACAGTGATCAAGGACGGTCATATGAAAAATATTGCACTTGTGGTTTGTTTTTGCTTGCTGGTGAGGATTTCAGGCATAAATCTGATGTGGCTGTGTTCTATTTGCTGTGTTTAAACAAAAAAAATGTAGCATCTGGGGAAAAGGAAAAAGAAAAAACACGGCAAGTGATATACATCGGAAGTTTCGGAAAATTAGCCCAGCTCTGTGGTCCGTCTACTATTTCCGGGATCTGTTGGACTACTGACTGGAATGTTGTGAGTTCAGATCTGCCAAGCCGCTACTGTTGGGCCGTTTGGTCAATGCCCTTAACTCTTAAGAGCTCATAGGTCTCATCCGTCTGTGAAGCAGACCTGTGTTTGGTAGTGGCTAATGATGAAAATGTAATTGGACCATCAGCTGCCAAATTTTAGAGCCATTCTAGCTTTACTCACAATGCTGTACCAGCAATAATGGACCCATCTTGCTACCTGTTCATCTCAATCTCTTTATCTGTCACAGGAGCCAGTATCTGCCCTTTCATCAAATTGCACAAAATTCCCTTGATATAGCAGACATACTATAAAATAGATTAGTCATTTGTACAGTAGTATTAGTGGAGAATCGTGCTTTAATTTGGCTAAAGCAGCCTTAACATCAGTAGGTTAGTAACATATTACCGCGGCCATGTTGTGCATCTGCTTTATACCCCTTCTTTTGCCAATGAAGAGCTAATAGCACTCACTACAAATGTGGATCTCGAGTTCAGAGAATATGAATGATGATATCGGATCGCAAACAGGGGCACAATCATACTGGAACAGGACAGGGCCTTCCCCAAACATTTGTCACAAAGTTGGAAGCATAGAATTATTTAAAATGCTATAGCATGAATATTACCTTTCTAGCAGACACCCTGAAAAATGATCCAGACCATTAGTCCTCCTCCATCAAACTGCTGGCATCATGCAATCCTGTAGGTATCATTCTCTGCCAAGCCCATTGTCCATCAGACTACACAATTCAAGTCAATGCTTGGTGTAGCCTACATTTATATTTGGTTTACGTAGCTGCCTGGCCATGGAAACCCATTTATAGTTGGTTCATGTACTGATGTTGTTTCCATAACTATGCTTTTCATCACTTGATAACCCTGCTTTGTGTGTTGGAATGGTCTACTGCTTCATGCCTGAACTGTTTTTGCTTCACTATGATTGTACTTTACAGTAAAAGCATTGCTTGAATTTAGCGATGAGTGTGGCTGAAGCCTCTGGCTCTAATTAGGAGGGGTGTGCACATCCTTTTGGCCATATATTTTAGGGGTTTTAGGGTGTGAGTCCGGTATGCATTATAAAAGCAGTAAAGTAAAGGTATTTTCCATAGCACTGTTGGAGAAGTATGAAAACTGGAGACAGTCCATGGCTGCAGATAATAATGTGCAGATTTTAACTAGCTGCTATAAGCACTTAATGATAGTGAAGATCAGAGGAATTCGTGCTGTGTTGTGAATCGTGTTGTGAATCCAAAATCCTCAAAGATGATGTTTGGTGTCAATTATTTCTTTCTTCACCAGAAGATCCCAGTTAGTTTGGTGTCTCCAACACCATCACCCTGAGCACAAGTGTGCCCAGCAACAGTTCAGATTACATTGTTTCCTGATGCCACAGTTATGAGAGATCATCTGGAGAAGAGGTGGAAGTGGTGTAAAAACAACATTTCATTTCTGAATATTAAAAAAACAAAACAGATGATTGTTGATTCTTTAAAAGTCCTGCACTGAGAAGATAGAGTTTGGCTTCATAGCTGGGTTCTGTTGTAGTTTACAAGTTTTTGGAGGCCTTTCCCAATTGAGGAGCAGTCCATGGCCATCTGACATCTGCTATGTGAGTATTTTGTTGATTTTTATGGTCTGGCTGTATTGTGGAATAACTGCCAGTCTGAAGCAAGTCTGAACTGTGCTGATAGCATCACTGATAAACTGTATAGGAAACTAGTTACTCCTGTTTCTGTCTTTGTAATGATTGTTCTTGTAATATTTAGGCAAGACTTTCCCTATATTTACCTTGCTGAAGTCCCCAACTTAAATAAGATTCTTATAAGCTTATAAACATTAGAAAGACAATGTACATTTTTAGTTTTCATACTGTTCATTTCAAACTATAAAATTTATATTTAACGTTTATCAGCCTTAACAGCTGTAAGGACCGAACTCAATTTCAGGGACAGACAAAATGGTTGCATTTTGACTGTGATTATCTCCAGATTCAGATCGCTAGAACTGTAACATCTGAGCCCCAGCAATAGGCAGATGATATATCTGTTATTCCATGGTAGTTCACCAGTGGTTGAGTATTTAAGCAACTTTTCCATGTTCTGTAAAGAAGCCCAGCCTGCTAGCTTCTCCCTCTCATAAAGGTGATGCCCCCTTTATACTGTTGGCATGTTTGTAAACAAAGTGACAGCTCAACCGCCAATGCATTTATTTCCTCTGTATTTCATTATAAAATGAAAGAATTGAAAAAATTTTTAGTTTGATTTTTTTGATTTATTATTGTGTAAGATATGTAATGAATACAGCAATTACTAGATGAATCCAGACACTAAATAAATGAATAAGACATTGTCTCAGATTACCTGAAAGGGATACCTGAGAAAGAAACCCCTTTACCAAGTTTGAAAGTACCTATCGTAATAACGAAACCACTATTTTTAGTGGTGTTAGTTAATACAAAAATGTATGCCATCGTTTACTACCAACTAATAACATAGCACATAACAATGGTTCATGTATTGCACATATTTAAAAAGAAATTCCCCAAACAGTTTTTGTGCTGATGGTATCCTAAATCTGTAACCTAGTGAACCAGTGTTAATGTATTCATTGATAGAGGCTTCAAAGCACTCTTGTACGTCGCTCTGGATAAGGGTAAGGGTAAGGATAAGGGTCTGCCATAAATTTAAATGACGAAACAAAGCATAACATAGCATAGTATAGCATAACATAACTGTCAGGAGTTATTGGGACAGTTCCTTGCCAGACCCCTAGGAGGTCCCTGCAAGTGGTTTATTTATTATAGTCTTATTCCACAGTGCCACACCCTTCTGCCATCTTGGTCAGTGTAAGTCATTATGTTTATATATGAATCGACGTACCGATGTATGTGTAACACTGCATGGTGTTGCCATATGGCAATTTATAATTTATCTCCAAATTTTTGGATAGACAATAATATAAAACTACTTTTTTTCTATGTAACACCATGTCACATAACTAGGAAGTGCTGTTTGCACTTCCTTTTCTGCAGTCACATGGCATGGTGAAGGTCATCATCAGAGGGCTCTCAAAATGTGATGAATATTTACATGATATTTACTAAATAAAATTAAAACATAATCTGAGGCAAGTTACCATTTGTTTACCATTTAAACAAGTTTATATATTTTGAATATTCTGATAAATGGTAAAATGTAATTGTTGCCATATGGAAACAACATGCGATCCTTTAAACTGTGGTGCATTCATGAAATGAAAATGGCCTACACAGAACAAAAGGCACCAACAAAAGTATTCCACCAGTTCTGAAATGTAAAGGCAGCCTCCCTGATTTGGTTTGGGTATCAGAACCAGTGGAATACTTCATCCGCTTTCTTTATATAGATGTAATCGATGAGATTTTCAGGCCAGCTAACTTGTATGCTCTGCAGTGTGATGTCACCAAACCACTAAATGTAACATATGAAGAAACTGAACAGTTCAATGGGATATGTCTCTACATGTCTGTCCATGGCCTTCCACAGACCTGACTATGCTGGAATCTAAAAACAAGAGTAGAGAATGTTGCAAACACCATGGCAGTGAATCGAAGGGAGTCCATCGAATGATTCCTCCACTTTGCCAAGTGCCAGGTGGAGATAAGTTGTTCAAAATAAGGCCACACCTCAATTTCCTGACAGCTAGCTTCAACAGTATCCAAATGGATGAAATGTTGTGTGAGGATGAGCAGATGATCCCCTTCAAGGGCAAGAACCAGCTGAAGTCTCAATGTAGCCGAAACGGTGTTCATTTTGGCAAACCAGAATAGCATTGTATATAACTTTGATATCTACATAGTGCCAATTCAGCCACCTAATGGATACCCTGACATTGGTGCAAGTGGCAACATTGTATTGAAGCTGGCCTATATTGTACCCTGCAACATGTCATACAAGATCTTCTGTGAAAACTGATTCTGCAGCATGGATCTTCAAGTACTCCTTGAAAAAAAAAGAAGATCCACAGCATAGGAACAGTCAGACAAAACCGTCTTGTGGGATGTACATTCACAGATGACCAAACCATGAAGAGGAAAGGATGAGGCACACATCAAGAGAAGATTACCACTCATGATGGTGTGAACCTGAGGGCTGTCAAATGGTTTGACAATTACCATGTCATACTTCTGAGCACTGCACCTTTGTTGGAGCAAACTTTGTGACACATGTGCAGAGGTGAGACAAAAAAAGAAAAGAATTCATACCAGTGTCATGTTTCAACGTTGTACCTCTGTAAAACAAGAGCATGGGAGGAGTGGATCTTCTTGATTCTCTAACTGCTCTCTACTGCACCAAGATCCACTCCAAGAAGTGGTACCATCGGATTGTGTTCTATATGGTGGACTGTAGTAGAAGCATGGCTTCTCTACTGAAGGGATTGCAGATCCTTGGTGATCTTCTCAATCTGTCCTGACAACACTGACCACTGTCCCTTACAGAAAATGAGAAAGGAAGATGCTTGGATGCAAAGGCACAGTGAGGACCAAGTGCTCAAAGTGTTCTGTCTCTGCATTACAAGTCAAAGGGGCGACTACTTGGACTTTCACAAGGGGTGAAATACAGTAGGATTAAATTAGGAAATAGCATGGAGGGTTAGAATGAAAGTAGGATTGAAATGTAGGATATGAAAAGATCCACAATGAAAATACAAATTGGTTATACTTGTCCAATTTTTTAGAATTGTGACAAATTTCAGTATCGTTCTGGGTGGACATACCTATGCTATAATTATATTATAAATCCCATACATTGGAACTAACAGTTAAAGGAACACTAATTTTTGTTATAACATTAAGTCATGAATTTTATTAAATAAAATAATGTTTTGTCTATAAAAAGACATTATGAAACTTTCCACCACTGCACATTCTTGCCATATGGCAACAATTTAAAAAACTACCCCACTAAAAATGTATTTTTTATTTATTTTTTCATATATATTTTTATTTCTTGATCTAATTCTAGTATTAAAAATCCACATTTTCATTTCATAAAAAGTTTCCATGTCATAGTTATGGTTTATTTCAGTTATGTTTAATGTCCTTGTGTTAGTTTTGTTTTGGGAATTAAAAGCAATGCAAATACTGAATTCGATCCCTGCCATCGACGGCGTCCGTCCCTGTTATGTTAAAACAACATGTCCCCCGAATTCCAATTCCTTAACATCTATCAGCCATGCTTATGCTCTTTTTAAATATTATAGACAAATTTGAATTTCTTTACTAGAAACTAATAAACAGCATGGACAGTTTCATTAAGTAAAATAATATGAATTAAATATGGAGTTGCCACAACCTTTACTAATACCCTTGAAAAATTTTGTGGATACACAGATGAATTTCAACCTACACTATTTGGCAGTTTATATTAAGATAATGATGCAGCATCTATCAACTCTAACCCAAAATGTAATTCTATAATTATTTCTAAAATTCTAAATTCTAAAGTACATTGTTGTGTTTGTTTTATCCTAAGGGTTTGCGGTCAACAGTATGTGTGAGGGTTTTTAGTGTCAGTCACAAATATGTACTCTCTACAAATGCTTAGATTATTCAGTGCTTTTTCAATAATAATAATAATAATAATAATAATAATAATAATAATAATTATATACTTTAATTTTGCACCATTGTTAATGTTTTGAGAATAAAATTTTAAAACACCCAGAAATATTTTTCAGGTGTTATTCAACACTTTCCTCATTCTTTTTGCATGAGTTCATTACTTTCTTACATAAGTTCATAAATACACCTGATGTTTATTAATGTCAAGTGTGCTTAGTCAGTCAACGTTTGCATAATCTCTACAGTTTCTCCTTGATTAATACAATCTCGTCTTTCTTTAAAATTCCTGCGGTAAACGACTGGAGGTGGATCTGCAGGAGATCCAAGAAAACAAATATGACTGGTGCTAAGATAACAAAGATCAAAGTTTCTAATAAACCAGTTTCTCCTACACAGGTATCTTGAGTCTTCTCACTAGAACGCGTACGTGACTTTTTACGTGAGGTTGTAGGAGCTTTTTTCACTGGAATTAAGTCAGTACACCGTTTCATAGCAAGCTACTGCCAGGGACATTACAAGAGCAGGGTTACAAAACAGCCCTTTTTGATTGACTGATAGTTTGTTTAGCAGTTATATAGAAAAGCAAATAGATATAAAAGAGGATTCAGACCATTTAAGGCAATTGCAAGTGTAGTGTGGGCCAAAAAATGACCCAGTTATAAACATCAAGATTAAAAAAATGAATGGCATTTGAAATCTGGGACAGAAAAGACCCTGATCATACCAGTGCATGTGTGTCTTTAGATAGTGGATGAATGTTACTTGACTGTACATGGTATCACATAGCTGTGGCAGTGTTCTGGTGGATGATTTATTTCCTGTTGTTCCATGATGCAATGTGGGTCAGTGGTAAGTGTGGGACAGCATTTGTCCATTACTCATTTGCTATAAGCATTATATCATCTCACCCATGATTTGAACTCATGACTGGAAAAAATAATATATATATATATAATATAATATAAAATATATATATATATATATGTATACAGTTTGTTTTATAAGCCAGCTATATATAACTCAGCTGAAGTACTAGTAATGAGTGAATACACGGATGGAGTATAATATAATGTAACAGCTCCAGTTTCTATGTTCTACTTTAATGCATAAAGTGTAATACACTGATATATAATGCGCATCATCTACAACTAAGATAATGGCGAGGATGAGGGGAGTTTTTTAGACTATGAAAAAACACTGTTTCGAATTTACGCAGGCTGTACGAAATGCGTAGTTGTTTAACTGTGCGCTATGTGGATCGCGACACATGATGAGAAATGTCGGCTTTTTCGAAGGGGATCTTTGTGGTTTTCAGTCCACTCCCACCTCCCGGTGCCCACTCGCTTAAATGTGTGATGTTGCTCACAGATGCTCCATTTCTCATTATGGACACCAAAGAGCCTCCGTCGGGGATGCTGCACGGACACACAGCCGTCGGCCTGGAGACGCGTGGACAGAGGAAGCTGGCGGTGCTGCTGTTCACTCAGAGCGTCCTGACGTGCGCCTGCGCCGCGCTCTGCGTTTACACTCTCTACAAAGTTCACCGCTTTGAGCAAGCCTGGGTGAGTACAGAGACACTCACACAACAACACGCACAACCATTCAGTCCAGCTTCGGGGTCTTCTTATCTTTCATACTACTTTTATTTTCCCTATATCTGTATAAATCTGCGACGTTACTTATTACTGCTATTTGCTGTTGTTGTTGGTGATGATGATGGTGTTGTTGATGGGGTTTCCCCTCTGTGGCTTTTACCTTTAGATACACTGAGCTGAAAAGAAAAAAAGAAAAACCAAACTTTTTTTTTTGCTGAGTAATTATGATTATTACTTTGACTTTTTAACCTTATCCCGCCACTAAGATATGGATATGGAATATTACATTATGTAGGCTCGTAGTCTTTTGTACATTTGAGGTGAATATTCAGTCAGAGAGACACCTGTGTTTCCTTTCTGACAATGTAAATTGCAATATGAAGCGCACCAGATCTGCTTGGTAAAAGGGTTTCATCGAAAACTGGATGGTGCAGAATATAATGATGAATGAATTGCCAGTTTTTTTTTTAATATACAAAAGGTGTTTTTTAAGGGGTTTTTGTTGTTTATTTCATCTGTCATAGGACATTTCATAAATCTCTCTCTCTCTCTCTCTCTATCTATCTATCTATCTATAGAGAGAAGCTCGTAGTCTTTTGTACATTTGAGGTGAATATTCGGTCAGAGAGACACCGGTGTTTCCTTTCTGACAAGAGAGAGAAAGAGAGAGAGAGAGAGAGGATATATATATATATATATATATATATATATATATATATATATATATATATATATATATATATATATATATAATATATATCCTCTCTCTCTCTCTCTCTCTATATATATATATATCTCCTCACTGCCATATTAGGTCCCATGCCAAATATTTATGACATCTCTGACATGGTTACTAATTGTTACTTCTCTTTCTGACCCAGCATGAAATACCTTTGGACAAAGGAATATACCTGAGGAAGTTAGAAAGTAAGTGCCTTTCTTTACCCAGATGTACGTAATGGACACTTCTCTTGACGTCCATCCTCCCACCTTCCCCTCCAGGACAGACTGTTTCAAGCAAATAGTTGGAAATAGTGTGGGCAGTAAAACAGTTCTACCACAACATGTGTAGAAAAAGGTTATGTGTGTTTGATATATCCTGAGGTTATCCTTAGTTAATTAAGCATTAAATGGACTCGGGGGGAAAAAATGAGAATCAGGATTACTATATCGTAACTAAACCGTACCGTCTCTGGAAAGCACCTTGTTATCTTTTATTGTACCTTTAAATATTTATTTACAATATAAATACAATATATATTACAATTATATATATAACATATTATATTACAATATAAAGTACAATATTTCCACAATTTCACGGGAAGGTTATGTTACAGTTCCCAAAGACGTACCATCAGGGTACCTCTATTATTGGAATTTGTTTCTAAGACCTACATTTACTTCTGAATCAAAACATAGATTTAATAAGCAAGCTTTACCTAAAATTATTTTTCCCCCATTGTTAGAGAAGCAACTAACAAGTGTTTGTGGGGAAAAAAAAAAGTCACTGTGTAATTGAAGGTGCTATTTTATAGTGTTATTCCATTATTCTATTATTAATTCATTATTATGTAATTACTCTAAAATAGTACAAAATTGACTAGTACATATATTCTGTATACTGGTGTCCAGAATATATGTACATTTTCAGTACATGTGAGAAATGATACTAGGTGTATTTTTAGCCATTAAACTTTCTTTAATTGACTCTTGACTTGATGTTTGATTTGGGGTTTTGTCACTTTAAAGCAACATTAGACACAATATTAGACATAAACTTGTTATATTAAGTTTTATTTTTTTCTTATATTATATTAACTTATATTAAACTAGCTCCTCAGGAAACAAGTTAACACAATGGCAAAATCATGGACAAAACTTGTTAACTAACACGCACATTATGTGTTTTCTTTTTGCATTAGATCCAGGCCCTTACCTGAACTTCACTGTGACCTGGAACAAAGGTCTGAATCTTGAGCATGGCAGTGAGATAACGGTGCCCATCGCAGGCCCCTACGTTTTGTACTTCTGTGCTCTTGTGTACGGTAATAACACCAAAGGCAACCTGACCCTGTCACAGGGCCACACGAACATCTCCTTCGAACTGTTGCCCACGTTAGGGGACAGGTATGTGAGACAACAGAAAGTGATCAGCCTCTACGAAAAGGAGAAAGTTACCTTCAGTTTCGAAAACAAGTATGACCGATATCTCTACCTGCAGGATCTCAGTGTAGGTCTACACTACTTGCTGGGAGCCCAGGAGTTTGCTACTCCTGAATATGATCCACATGCCTAAAGGAATTATTATTATTCCAAGTCAAGGTACAACATCTGCTGAAGATAAAACATAAGGCAAATAATATGGATTATTTCTTATTAACACTGAAGATTTGTCTCACAGTTAGTCAGCAAATTGACATCTCTTGCTAAGGTGGTATCAGACTGAGTGTCATTGTTGCTTTTAGTTACAGTTACACTGGACTGATTAATGCTCATGAGACTAAAGAAAACAATAGCAACGAAAACAGAACACATTACTATATAGACATGCAAAAAAGATGCTTTCTACAAAACGAAAAACAAAAAAAATATTAGCAGTTTCTTAAAAAAAGTAAGCTGTGCCTGTGCCATTTTATTTTTTGAAGAATGTATGAACAATTGCTCTAATTGAAAGACAACCTATTTGGCTATCAGGCATATTTCCTGCTATGTTGTGACACGCCTTAATCATATTGTTACGATATGTAAATGAATCTACTGGTATGGGTTGCTTTTATCACAACATATTCCTAGCCTGGAAGTGTTTGTAAGCTGGGAATTCTTGAAAATGGCTAATTCGCTACTGTATACTGCACGAAGCCATGCCGTAATGTATTCTATAATAGAAAATATGTGAATTGATGCCATGTCGTATCAAAGTTTACGCATACGTAGATGAATGAATGTGTATTTGATTTCTTTCTTTTTTTTTATTTAATTATATTGGCTTGCCTACTGATTTTTTAGGCTGTTTTTTAAAGCTATGCAATCACTATAATAATCCAAGTGATGATAATGTTAACGGTAACATGGCGATGTTCTCACTGTTATTTTTTCTGATTTATGGATTTTATTTAAAAAAAAACAAACAAAAAACAACAACAAGCAAAACAATATAAAGCAAAGTGCTGGAAGGAAATATTTAAATATCTAAACACTTTAGAAAATATCACCTGATCCAGATTATGTATTCCATGTGTTGTATCTGGCAGTACTTTATTTACATAGCAAAGTTTGCACCTCATGTTATGTGAGCCTAATCTATTGTGTGTGTGGGTGTGTGTGTTTTGTATTATATCAAATAAATTAAAAAAAATTTAAGATGTTATACTTAAAAACACAATGTACTGTTTTATTTTTGAGTGTGTGGGAAGGGGGGGATTACTGACCGTTTCCCCCCCGATTGTCTCTAATTTTTATTTTATTTTTATTTTTTCTCCTTTTGCCATTTTCCCTGTCCATCTCTGTGTGTTCTAACACACATCTTTCGTGTCTTCAGTCATACAGAAATGTATTTTTCCTTTTCTAATACTGCAAAATGAAAGGCCTTAAAAATTTCTTATTTCTTAGTTATGCTTGATTGATGAGACATATGGAGTTCTCGCCCGTCTTATGAACTAGGAAGTATTTTGGGTGGAACTCCTTGTTTACTCTTTTAGTCATTACCCAGAGTGGTTACCTAGATGGTTTCAGGCTGGTGGGAAAACTGCTATTTGTACTCGTGAGGCATTCCATGAGTTTGAGGTTGCATAAGTCATGTTTATGGACTTAAAGCATAACCACTCAGTCCTTCATGAACAGCTTCCATGAGGCTTGTGGGTAAGAGTTACTCTGCGTCTTGGCTTAGGTCTCCCACTCGAGAAGTTCGGTCACAGAAGGATCGACAGCTTCAGATAGGAGTAAATGTTTTCAGTCAGGCAGTAAAACGGCTCACAGACCACATGTATGTGAGATAAAGTTGTAAGACCTCACTGGTTTCTCATCAGTGTATGTGCAAAGGCAAATTATGATGATGCATTGAACACTATCTCAAAGTGGGAAATACAATGAATTAATTAATCGATATCTAATATGCTAAACCTTAGTCGTACAACCTCATTGATTTTGTTATAGACTGACTGAGCTGCTGTTTGCTAGCTAATTATCATTGTCTAGTTCATTATGATAAAGTAAAGCTAGTAGCTAATGTAATGTAACAAACCATTCCATACAAAGAAATGGGAAGGGCCGGCGTTAAAATTGTCCTGCAGCCAGCCACTAGAGGGCCTCATTTTGGCTTGGTGATTTCCACCCATATATGCAGTCATCGATGGACCTCAAGAAGCAGGTGAAATATGAATTAGATGGTGGAGATGTGAACACTGAGGAATCAATTACCAAGGGAGCAATCTGGCTGTAGCGATTTACCCCAGTAGTGACCCCTAAGGGCAGTTACGCTGATAGGTCCGTGCTGTACATCAGGGTCAACATGCGAGAAGAAGAACAGGAATAATGGCTTAATATAATCACTTATGGTGATATCTGGAGAGCTTAAATTTAATATTTATCATTAGTTCAACTATTAAACAACAGTAGTTGCTCTGGATTTGGGTTTTGGTTAAATGTTATAATGTCATGTAAATAATATCAGTTAAGACACGCAAGACAGGCAAGTTAAAACACACACACACAAGCACACACATGCACGTCTTTTATTAGCAATTAATGATTTCTTTAGATTCTGTCATCTCTCCTTTGACATAAGACGCGAGGTATTACAGCAGTATTAATCAAAATGAAGTGCACACCTGGTGGGTGTGACACTTGGTTTAATCACAGTGTTATAACACTTAAATCATCATGAATCTACAACTGGACTTGTTCCAGTTGGCCCACCACTAAATCTATATGTGGGTGGATGATGATGTCAGAGTAGAGGGAATGTTATTTAGGTTTTTATAAGGTTATTGAAGTTTATATTTAGCCCTGTCCATTCCCATGTTCATGAATGGGATAGTGTGGGATACTTACACTTTTATCTCCACAAGTAATTTTTCTGTATCAGGTCCAGCTAATCTCGATATCTCCCTTAATATTTTTTTCTACAGTAAACACATTTTTATAGGATTTATGTGATGAGAAATAAAAAGCTCTGAATGATAAAGTGATTGTTTTGAGCATGACAGTCAAGCCTCACGGGCATGCTTGCCATCATGCACCTGATATGCTCCTGTCTTGTTATGCTGGTTGTCTTGCCACACAATTTTCTCCCAAATCTACTTTGGCCAATTCCACCACCCGAGCCTGAAAGTACGGCTGTGAAGGTCATCATCAGGATTCAAACTCGTAATCTGTGCATGTGTGCAAAGCAGCTAACACTAGCTAAATTATACAGCAATTTATTGACTGTATAACCTTAGCTACCACTGAGAGTAGTTTGGTACAGTTATTCATTAAACAATATAGAGGGTACAAAGACAATGTACCTGTGCAGAAAGCAAGCTCCATGAAGACCTGGTGTGTTAAGGTTGTAGAGGAAGAACTGGAGTGTCCTGCACTGAGCCCTGACTCTAAACACCTTTGGGATGAACTGGAACACAGGCTGAACCCCCAGACCTCCTCAGTGTCTGATCTCACTAATGCTCTTGTAGCTGAATGATCACTAATCCGACATCTAGAGGAAAGCCTTCACAGAAGAGTGGAGCTTATTATAATAGCAGAGGGAGAATACCTCTGTAATGAGATGTTCGGTGAGCACATGATCATTTGCCCATACAGAATATATATTTATTATATTGTTTCCTGGTATTATTGCTTTTGGTGCTGGATTTTTTTTTTTTTTTTTTTTACACAGTACCATCTCTAATTTCGTTTAGCGATGCAATGTTGTTTTTATTTATTGGAGCCTGTGCGATGATGGTTAAAAGCATTATTGTATAATAAGTCAACTGAATGGAGCTCCAGCGGGTTGATTAAATTGGCTTTTATGCGGCTGTGCATTTGTATATGCCACAGTATCTTGATTGCAGTTTAGTATAAAGCACTTCATGATACAGTGATGCAATCATTTTGTCGAGTTTTTCCAGTGAAAGGCAGGAAAAGGAACTTGTGTGTTAAGAGAGACATTATAGACAGCATAGTCAGATTTACTATGAATATTTATTTTTATTTATTATTTATTAAGTGCTAGATTGATCACGTTAACAGCCTAGACTTTCAAAATGTGATGTAGACAGAAGTGGAGTAATAATAATAATAATAATAATAATAATAATAATAATTATTATTATTATTATTATTATTATAATTATAATAATTATAATTATAATAATTATAATTATAATAATTATAATAATAATAATAGCTACATAGGCAGATAACATAAGATAATGAGGAGGCAGACGAAACTCAGACAAGAAGAGTTTGCTGTACTTTCATTTTGCTTCAAGGCTTTTGCTTTCTCCTTGAGCTCTTGATTTCGCATTGTGAAATAATCCCATGTGAAACAACAAACTATACAAAGAACATTGCATCACTGCACATGACATCATCACCTTTATTGGCCATTATGATTACACAAACCAGGCACGACAAGCAGGAACATGACATGGGGTTATAGACACCCACGCTGGTCCGTGGGTGGAATCTGTATATGTGTGTGGGAAATCCCTTCACATAGCGGTGGCTAGCCTTTGATCAGTTTAGCCTTACCTGGGTATTACTATCTGCTGGAACTCTAACAGTAAACATGAAAGAAGGTTATAAATAGAAGCTAAAAAAGCAAATACTACAGAATTTTTAGGACATGCAAAATCTCTCCCCATTGTCTACACCCACTCATACTGCTGCTTTTAAGACACATGTGTAAAGCAAGAAGAAGAAAGGGAATGATGTTTATGCAAGACAATAAAGTACCTAGGCTTCCCATGGTCACTTTATGATTTGTTAAACATCTCAGCATGCTCACATTTAATCTGGTTTCTTGGTCTTGTCTCATTGCACCAGACCCTTCTCAAAAAACGCAGTTCATGAGTCTCTTTAATGTAATTCTAAGGATCGACTGGCTTCAAAGTAACATATAGGGGGTGAACTGACCTCACTAAAGTCAGCTCGGTATGTTTGACATTCAGTATAGATGCAAAAAGACTTTGCTAAAATTGTTGTTTCTTGTGCAAATCCTATGCAAAAACTTTTTATATTGGAACCTTTAACATTAGAAGAGAGTTAAGTCATTATGCTGATAAATCATGTGTGCATTATATTTTATTTTCAACAACCAGAACATTCTCGTTCCTCGATGTCAGGCAAATACATTACATTTCTCTGTGATTCTGTGAACATGTAAACTGGAGTCCAGGAATGAAGAATAATGGAGGATTACAAAGACACATTCATCACATAACAGTATTTTGTAAATTTCACATTGGCATGCATAAAGTATCTATCTATCTATCTATCTATCTATCTATCTATCTATCTATCTATCTATCTATCTATCTATCTATCTATCTATCTATCTATCTATCTATCTATCTATCTATCTATCTATCTATCTATCTATCTATGAAGGTCGACATACATCAGCCTTACTTGAATGCGCTGTTCTTGTTCTCTTCATCACGTCATATTTATACCCCAGGGAAACAGGAAGTCATGAATTATTAATTAAAAGTTTCCGGATACTCTGATCAACTTTAAAAACTACAGTAAACATTACAAAAATGCTTCAATACCATTTATTTTATAGTAATTGTTAGGGGTGCCAGTAATTGTGGAACAGGTGATTTTATAAAGAAGAATTATTTTTTAGTCATGGATTTTTTTGTATTTTTTTAAAAAAAATTCACTTGAGTTAAAGGTTAGATTTTTCTACAATTTTCAGTGTGAGATTATGCTTCTGCAATAAAAAAAAAAAAAAAAAAGAATTTATTAGAAGCCTAAGAACACAGATTAACCAGAGGTGTCGATATTTGTGGAGGGCGCTGTATCGATCTGCGTAACTGAAAAAAGTAGAAAAGTAGAAAGAACACCCTGATGTCAGGCCTGAATGTTTTTAAAGTCTAGTGAACCCCACATATTTAACACTTAACATAAAAGATTTGCTTCACTACTGTACCTACTGAACACTGAACCCTTTTGATGCCCAGAGACGCAGTGGGTAGAGTTCCCATCTCACAGCTCTCTGCTTTGATTCTGAGCGCTGTCTGTTACTCTTTTTTCCTTCCACACTGTGAATCTGGCAGTGGTTAAAAATACAGTGTTAGCACTGTAGTGTTGAAGAGGTAAAATATGCGAAGAGTAACTAACACGACAAAGTGTCAGTGCAAGTAAATTGCAGTGTTGTACATTAATGGGGGTTAAATCAGAAGCACAGGTCTTGTGGTCTCAGGGCAAATGTTTTGTATTGTCAGATCAAAGATGGCCATTACACACTGTTGGTGAATGGGTAAGCTGTTGTTTTTGTTCATTCAGTTTAAGACCTGACTTATGTCTTCATTTTCATCCTAAACTTTTTAGTGTCAAATACAGGGTGGGGCGCAAAAACTTCCCTTTTTTGAAGGCGAATGAAAGAAAAATTGTGGCTGATGAACAAAATTTATTTTTCTGATAATGAAAGAACATAATATCAAAGTATGCTGTTTTAAACAAACTATCTTGAAGGTGGTGGCCACCATTCTCTATGCACTGATGCAATCGATTTCTGACGTTTCCCTCTACACGTTCCAACATGTTTGTGGCTCATCTCAATTAGAGGAGACATCCCGTGGGTGGTGCGCCTACCCGATCTAACGCCCTTTGATTTTTTTTATGGGGATACCTCAGAAAAGGCCTTCAAAAAAGGGAAGTTTTTGTGCCGCACCCTGTACAATATCTCCAACCTGTTTTTCAGTAAAGTAACTGTGTTCAATTTTAGCAGTTGTAAAAATAAAACTAGGCTGTGGCGTCACATGCAAGTCCTGTTTTTGAACTTCTTCACTTGGGTATATTTTTAGACACAACTGTTAACCAGAGTTTATTTCCTGTGATTTCTTGTAGACCAGCATGAACTGTTAGCCAGAGTAACCTATGCTGCTGCATGCTATAGCTTGTGAGCTAATGTAACAGATGTTATCTGGATGTACGTTTGCCAGGGTGATTCGACTTATTCTGCACAGTTCTAGGAACACTTCAGCAATTTGGTTTTTAATAAATGTTTTTTTAAGATGAGGTGAAACCCATGTAGGCAATGAAGTGACACATTCTCTTGACTACAATAGTTGTAAACCCTAAAAGTGTTAATAGTAACACCGCATGTTGTGGAATGTACACAAGACAGGTTTCTGTCATCACTTACCTCATATCAATGATAATCAGTCATTTGCAAACCAGCACCACCAAGTCTCACTCACTTGAATTTAATAAGGCTAAAAAAATGTAGCTTGCCATTTAAGAAGTTATGAAGTCCAAGAAAGAAAGTCCCTGTGAAATAGGTGTTACTACAGAAACACTAATGCGTGAGAACTAATAAAGCTATCATTCGTGTTATTATTGTGTGAGCCATCTAAAATGAATCCACAACTACTGACCAATCAGATTTGAGAATCCAGTATAAGTTGTTGCCTCCAGTCTACCAAGATGGTGCATTCCCTTGGTCTTTTCCTACATTCAGGGTTTACTGTGTTCGGTTTGAACCATGTTTCCTTTCATTTAACCCACAAATGCATGTTTGATCAAAATGGTTGCTGGTATATTTCAATTAATCCGCATTATGTATTGTTTGAAGGACTGTATTGATCAATTAAGTATTCAAAATCAAACAGCTCTCAGAGAGGAAGGAACAGTGGCGTCCTCTATTGTGATCTATTGTGACGTATTACTCTGGGTCATACGTCTGGCTTCCAATCGATTATGTTGCTATTGTAAACAGCGTGAAAAAAAGTGATCAATAATCACTAATCAAGTTCTACAACAACATCATGGTTGGAGTTGATTTGTTCAGGAAAATGAGCAAGAAATGAAATATGTGCCTTTTGCCACTTTTTGGGTGTTGACTGTGTAAATGTGTGGCAGCTAAAAATATTGCAAAATCATGTTTGTGATATGAAAGTGCTATTGCCACAACACTAGCTACTGCCCTTCATGATGTACCTAGAGCCTGAAGAAAATGGCATGACATCTGACTTATTCTCACTAACCCATTACCAGCTCTGACTAAGTGAAATCACACTAGATAAATTTCATAATACAGGCTAACCCAAAAGTCTTCATACGTAACTCTTTTTTTAGCAATTACAAAAACGAGTGTTAAATTATACGTTCCTTTAACAAAGCTTTGCTGAAAGAAGAACATATTAAAATCGTTCTTGTGGTTGGGTCAGGAAACTGTCGTAAGGTTGCGATGTGCCTGTAATTACATGCCACCAGATGTTCTAACACGGGTTTGGTGATAAGTGGGAGATATGACGCGTGTGTTTACAAAGAAATGCCAGGTAGAGGATATTTTGCAAACATTGATATATTCTGTTGTGTTAATTTTTGTTTAGAGACTTTTGGGACACCTTAAATATATTATGTGTTGTTTTTATAGTCAGGCAGTACTTGTTACTATTCTCATAATGGTGGGAAGATAAAGACCACCTCTCAACTGCTCCAGCTACCCTGTATGTCTGTCTCTCTGTCTGTCTGTCTGTCTCTCTCTCTCTCTCGCTCTCTCTCTTTCTCTTCAAATAGTCCTACAGAGCACACCAGCGAGACATGTTAGATAGAGCAGGAGTCTACCTTACATCAAGTCAAGCCAAGTCAAGATGCTTTTATTGTCGTTTCAACTATACAAAGCTGATGCAGTACATAGTAAAAATTAAAACTCCAGGATCTTGGATCCCATCAAGGTGGATATTTGAGACTTTGACAAGCTGAGACCTTTTCAGGCAAGCACAACTTGATAAATTGTTCAAGGCTCCCTTTGTTTTCAGTATATACTATTTTTAATCTCTCAATATTTTATTATAGAATTTTCAGTATTTATGTAGATTAAAGAGTAACAGGCCGAGGTGCTTAACAATATAGTAGATAAATTGTTTATAGTAGATAAATAATTAGGCATCTCATGCTTGTGTAAAAAACATTTAGTTTATGAAAGCAGGTCAGCAGGTTTTTAATATTTTAGGAAACACGTAAGGCATGTTTATGGGGATGTGTGCATTCATTGGATGCTTACTGAGCCGTTCTATATTTCTGTCCACTCACTTATGTAGCTAAAGAAGAATTTTGATTACTATTGCTGCTTATTTTCTTTGATAATTTACTAAAGCACTGCTGTTTGTTGGCTTTTTTGCTTGAATAAATGATTATACTGATGTGATAAAATGTTACAATAAAATGAAGGTTTCTCACTTGGTCCTGACAAACTCATTGTTTAGGTCTATTAGAGAGAAATTGTGGATCGCTCGGAGGACCAGACTGAAAAATCAAACTGATTTGTTTAGCATGGTTCATATAGCGTTGGGACTTGTCAAAATGATTGTTTAGCTTTTATGTGCAGCAAGCTAGATTAGATTAGATTTCTTTGACTGAGTATACATTTCACCTGAGCAACGTTCATGCACTGCAAAAAAAAAAAAAAAAAAAAAATCAAGGGAAAATATCTTGAATGTAATCCAGTTTATTTACTATTTCATACTACAAGATTACAATAACCAAGCATATGATTATTAAATATTTATGATTTTAATGATCCCCTAGTAGAAAAACAAAACGTGAAAAATCATGAAGAAACAAGCTGAGGAATCTTATATTTGATGGGTAATAATGTCATATTAAGAAATATGAAATGGATTCGCCCATATTCCACAGATTTTTTATTTTTATTTTTTGCAGAAAGTGCGTGTGTTTGTTGCTAATAAATTTCAGTAAGCACCCAGTTCATCTGCTGTTTGGTAACCAAAGCTATACCTACCCTTTTCATACTTTCACAGCATGAAATGTTCCACAAATGTTTTTTTTTTTTTACCAGAAACAACTGAAAAATGCTTTTTGTTTCTGTCTAGTTCTTAAAATAATTTTGTGGTTCACCAGTGTGGTCACACTGACATTTAACTTCCAGGTAGAGTTTAGAAAATATGCTGCATACTGTAGCTCTGGTATTACAGTAAAAGACAGATGTAGATACTTAGGTACTATAGTGTGTGTGTGTGTGTGTGTGTGTGATACATTATATGCAACAACTAGTGAGGTTTATGCTCATTTGTCGGTATCATTGTGTCTTTATAAAGTCTGTTGTAAGTGTTTTGAGTGTTACCTAGTCCCCTATTTACTGGGACTACAGAAAAATGTTGCTTTTTCTCACCCATGGCTTTTAGTTTCTATTGTTTTGACACTTTCTTTTCTTGTGTCTGGGTTCTTACTCTTTAAAAGAAAAAAAGGTTTAATACATAATTATTCATTGAACTCGTCCATCCAACTTTTCGTGTATCTTAAAACCTTGTTGAAAGCTCGACGCATTGTATTGATGTAGTCGAGAAGCCTCAGCAAGAGCAAGCATGAAAATAATCAAGACTTTCTTTGAACTTTGTAAATACACTATACTTAACAGAATTCCCTTTCAAGTTATATTCTATTGTATGTCTATTTTTAGATGATAAAAAAACTTGTTGGGTTGAAACTGAATGGAAATTTCGCAATAAATTCTTATCCACAAAAGGATTATACCGATGCCTTTACTTCCATAAACAGGTCTTTTAATCAAAATTAACGGGTTTGAATAAATGCAGAGGTTTGAGATAAGGCAAAAGGATAAGTTAAAAAATAAGTTAAACCTAATCTGCCCTTTATTTTTTTTTAAGGTTCTCTTCTGTTGAAATCAGGGAAATCCAACAGTCACGTAAAATCATGAATAGTGAGTATTAGCGTGAAATGCAAAAAATTCCCATGGAGCCCATTAACGGGCAGGCTGTTATTATACAGAGTGGGTGGCATATGTAATGTGTTTGTACAGACATACCACAGTGCCAGGTAGTGCCAGGTACATGTTGCAACATTTGGTGCCCATTTTATTTTCCTTTTAACTGTGCTTTTTTTTAGCATGGCAATTCATTTACTAGCGCAGTGTTTTCAGACTTGTTTCTGCATGGTTTATTTTAATCGTGCTGGACAAGAAATTTTATCGCTTGGCAATAATCCATAGGGCAGAAGTGCTCCGTGCGTTATTTATTGAGTATGAAAATCACTGGAGGTTTTTATGTGTTTGACAATGCTCTACACCACTATCGATAAAACATATCAATATCTTTTGACGTTCATCCCTCCAGTACAGACCCAGTGAATCAGTGGCCAAAAATATTGTGGACACCTCACAGTTGGTGAACATCCCATTCAAGATGTACAGATCCATTCTTCTCTTCTGTGAAGGCTGTCCACTAGATGTTGGAGTGGGTCTGTGGGGTTTAGCTACAAGAGCATTAGTGAGATCAGACACTGATGTTGTAAGAGTGAGGAGGTCTGCGGTTCAGTCGGTGTTCCAGTTCATCCTAAAGGTGTTCAGTGGGGTTGAGTCAGAGTCAGGGCTCAGTGCAGGACACTCCAGTTCTTCCACTACAACCATAACACACCATGTCTTCTTGTAGTCACTTTGTTTACAGGTACACTGTCATGCTCAGGTTTCGAGTCTCTTATTTCCAGTGAAGGGTTTATAATTCTACATCAGACAAAGACATTCTATATAAGCGTGTGCTTCTGACTTTGTGCCAACACCTTGGGGAAAAACCACATTAGTGTGATTTTCCGGTGCCTACAAAATTTCGATCACGTAGTGTGTATCCGAATTAACCCTCTGTCTCTTACAAATGTAAAAGTCTTTATTAATAGTCCATAAAGGTTTTGCATCACACACGTTCATTTCACGTTTTGACTTTCTACTTGGTTTTGATTCTGATTTCTTTTCGGTTTTTATACATCTACGGTAAAAGAATTCTAATTTCTGGCATGTTGCTTTAAAGTCTACCTCCATTTACGGCATCGTTCTTAAAAAATATTTATTTATACACCACGCTAAAATGAAACGCTGTTTTTAAACACGCTTGGAAGCAAGAATCCAGCATATCTGGATTCTTGCAAAGCTATAAAAAAAAAAATTCAGTTATGGCGTTCTAGTTTCGTGAATAGGAAAAGCTGAGGTACATTTCTTCTTCAAAAGTAATGATAAATATTTTCCTGACATCTGTCTTTTGAAAACATTGAAGTTGACTCTCAGGCTCTGCAGAAAGTGCTGTGAACTGTCCTTTGTAAATAGTCATTCTGATCTTTGGAACAAGGAAGCGTTTTAAGTGTAATGTGATGAGGAAACAGTCCTTATGCTTATTTTTTGTGTTGGTTTCTTTTGCATTTGATAAATGTCACAGATCTTGTAAGAATGTTAAAAATGTACCTCATTTTTAGGTAGGTGGTTTATGCAAGGTTTATCCAAATTGGTATATTTGATAACAGTAATTGGAGGTGTTGTACTACCAAACATTACGGTCAGTATGTTTTACACTGTACCAGATAATTGCAATAAGAATTCTATAACATTCTGTGCAATAAGGTGTCCTTCATAAACTTTTGCTTAATGAAAAATTACTATTCTAACACACATGATTTCCAGTCGAGGAGCTACGGATCTGTATTGCTTTGCTGTATGAATGCAATCATTTTCATAGGTATAGGTTTAGGTGTATAGTGGTAGGTTTATCATAGCTATAGGATCATTGTGTAATCTGACATGAACGCACAGTCACCGAAATCACACAACTTTGCCAGAATTTTATTGAAATCAACTTGTACAGTAGGACAAGTAATACCTGTAAGAGCGTATAACTGGCTAAACGGCAGCTCTAGAGATCTCTCAGCTGTTCTTTCTCTCTCACCGAGTTTCAATTCATTTCATTTTTATTTGCATAGCACTTTATACAGCGTTTCTGTCTTGCCAGGCCTGTAACAGCGAAGTCCAGTTTTATGTCATTAACAGCTAAAAAAATCACTTCAGTTGTCGCAAACAAAGTTAAATATCAGAGATATGCAGAATAAGGTAGAATGTTCTACACTGAAGGCCAGAGAGAATATAAAATCTGTGCAGAGCAAAAGCATTTTTAGCAACAACAAAAGGTTGAAGACAGTTACGAAGGACCATGTTGGTCAGAATATTAATAATTATATTCAGAAAGTCTGATGCAAACTTTTGAACAGATTTCATTGTTTTTCTTCCCTGCTACTTTTATACATCATCCTGTGATACAAAATCATACATAATTTATTCTTGTTTTAAGTCACATTTTGTCCTAAAATAAAAACAAAACTGCGTCTTGCAGGTCGAAAAGCTCTTCTTCTTTCACAATGCCTCAGTTTCTCTCTCTCTCTCGCTCTCTCTCTCTCTCTCGCTCGCTCTCTCAACTCTTACACACTAAGCACAATCTTAACTGAACACTGAGGTACAAAGTCCAGAATCTTTCGCTGACACGTCTTTTATCAGTCACACACATCAACACACATCCGAAATGGGTTGAAAGTTTAATCCGAATTGAAGCTTAACAGGAAGTGAAATAAATTATTAAATAAATGGTATTCAAGAAACCATCTTCTGGTAAATTCTTTTGTAAATATTGTGTTAAAGGATAATTTCCCTGAGATTAACAGACAGGTTTGTTATTTTATTTTCATTTCTGTGCTCCTGCTTGAGTGGGTGTATTTGTCAGGGTAGGTGTGTGTTTGGGGAATACGACTGATTTGGATCCCATCCAATGAGTAAAAACCGGAATACCAAAGGAGCAGTGATGTAACACATTACATTTTAAGAAGGGTTTCGCCTTGGCATGATGCAACGTATGACAATTCGGAATTCCCCCCTGCAAGATCTGCCTACCAGTAACAGCTGAAAACTCTCAGTCTCCCTCCCTTCTTCTCCTTCACTGGCAGCGTTATTTGAGAGTGATAATGAAACTAATGCAGTGTAAAATAATGTTCCCTGGTCATAGGTAGCAATCAACCTTGACCACTTCTTTATTTCCCTGATAGTTTTTGATCTACTGAGCATTTAGCATTTAAGTCTTTTTCATTGTTTAGCTTTGACCTAGGAATACTTTTTTTTCTCTCGGTGCGGCACACAGCATTAGACTCTGTAAATAAATATGAAAATGATATAATTTGCATATTTTTTGTTTTGCACATCACACATTTGTTACACTAAATTGAATATATTTACCGAATTAAAGGGAAGCTCTGTTATCCGTACCCCACTGTTCTCATGCATTCATCACATATACTTTATAAATGTTGTAACAGACAGGTAAAATTGGTGCAATTATATATATTAGAGGCGAACAGAAAATATTGTAGGCTCAGAAACGCTCTTTCATTTTCATTTGATCACTTTCACCGATTGTCACTTAATGTCACAGAATCTGAAAATATTCTGGTTTTGATGATGCATGGAAATAATGAAGCAGAGAAAAAAATAATTGCACTGCATGATGATAAATGACGCACAAGATGCATCAAAACCGTGAAGAAGTATCTGAGAACCACCAAAAAACCCACAAGATTAAAAAAAAAAAAAAAATTGTTCTGCTACAATTTCTACTACAAATTCATTTGTAAAAAATTAAATATCTTCACTGCCTTTTAATGAAGTTTTTGTTGCTCAGGATAATTTATATGCGGTTTATTCTTTTGTGGGCCTTCTTCTTGATAAATATGTGGTGAATATTATTACTGTCCTGCATTATGTTTCACAAGCATCAGAAACTGTGTGTTCCTGCAATTCCTTTTGGTCAGAGCTGCAATTTCGAAAATTGTTCATTTATATCTACAGTATTGTAAACTGTTACACATGAGGAATTCCTCTGGCTGAATGATTGTTTATGTGCTGGAGACGGTTTACGCAGCACACAACTCAAAGTGTGTAGGAAATGGAATGTGTGGCAATCTTGGCTCAGTGACAGTGTTGGGGGTGTGTCAATAGCAGTCTATGAATCCAGTGGTAAGTTTCACCACTTGTAAAGCACAGTGTTTGTGAAAGAATGGAGGTGTGAATGAGTGGGCAGCATTTTCACATATAAGATGCTTCTAACAGGATGGGAGGTGCTCATTCATTCCAACAACATGGAAACCAGTGTCTTCATCCACGATTGCCAGAACTTAGCTGAGGCTTCCAAAGGCACGAAGGAGTCCAGACACTTCCAGCGCAGTTCCAGGTGTCTCCTGCTGATTCTATTTACTCTGCTGGGGCTCCTGGTTGTAGGATTGGTTGTACTTTTTACAGTTTGGGTGGCACAGGTAGGCATGAAGATTCTTTTGCTTGGTTTTTAGCTACTTATGTGAATACAGTAGGTGCTAAGTAAAGTTTTGTTCCTGGACTGTATTATTGTTATTGATAATCTACTTCTACTTCATATTATTATTATTATTATATCTGTTGTCAGTGCTAGTTCTGTTGCTCTAATACTGATGTCTCTGATTTGTCTACAAGAATGTAGTCAAATCAGATTTCACTTGTCCACAGGTCAATTTTGGACCCGGCTGGACATTTAACATTTCAGGTAATTGTCAGATAATGATGTTCAACACTTTTTCTTATATTGGACTTTTTATTATATTTGAAAATATAAAAATAGAAAATAGAAAACATCTAGCATTTGCGTCTAAAAAAGTTGAAAACTTGTGCTTTCTTCACAGGGCCTGGGGATTCACACATCTTCACTGCTCTAAACAATGGGACATATTTTATCTACGGAAAATTTCAGATAAATAAACAAAAGACTGAAGACTGTGAAGATATCATCAAGTTGGCCTGGAGTGGACCAGCTAAGTCAGATAAAATGTCTGAGCTCACTAAAACCAAGTTTAAGCTAAATAATGACATTTATATGGCTGAAATTAAGGAAGAGAATGTGAAGCTCAGTGGAAAAAGTAAAGTGCACTTGATTATCAATTGTAACCAGAACATTAGGGCGAATTTTAGAGTTGGGTACAGATCAGAATGATGATAATCACTGTGATGATTCAGTCAGTTATCAAAACATTAATTATTCTTATTCATCCTCTTATGCATAACATTTAAGACTGCACAGCTTTGTTTGAGTAATGAGGTGGATTCTGTAACACTTATATAAATTAATTACTGATTAATCATTATTTTGTTCTGTCATAAATTCTATGTATTTCTATATATTTCTGAAACTGTGACAATTTTTATTTTTATTGTTACAAAAAATTATGCATCAAAATGAAATAAAATCTTCTGAACTTAAAAAAAAAACATTTAATGCACTTATTCAAATGCAATATTATCCTTAAGCTTTAATTTAATTAAAGCTTTAATTAAAGCAACAACCCCCCCCCTTTTTTTTCATCATCATCTTCTATTATCATATTATCTATATGATAATATTTGTTTGGATAATAAAAAAAAAAAACACCTCCAAAACCCCTGAATTAAATGATTTGGAGGTGTATATACACTATATTGCCAAAAGTATTCGCTCACCTGCCTTGACTCGCATATGAACTTAAGTGACATCCCATTCCTAATCCATAGGGTTCAATATGACGTTGGTCCACCCTTTGCAGCTATAACGGCTTCAACTCTTCTGGGAAGGCTGTCCACAAGGTTTAGGAGTGTGTTTATGGGAATTTTTGACCATTCTTCCAGAAGCGCATTTGTGAGGTCACACACTGATGTTGGACGAGAAGGCCTGGCTCTCAGTCTCCGCTCTAATTCATCCCAAAGGTGTTCTATCAGGTTGAGTTCAGGACTCTGTGCAGGCCAGTTAAGTTCATCCACACCAGACTCTGTCATCCATGTCTTTATGGACCTTGCTTTGTGCACTGGTGCACAGTCATGTTGGAAGAGGAAGGGGCCAGCTCCAAACTGTTCCCACAAAGTTGGGAGCATGGAATTGTCCAAAATGTCTTGGTATGCTGAAGCATTCAGAGTTCCTTTCACTGGAACTAAGGGGCCAAGTCCAGCTCCTGAAAAACAACCCCACACCATAATCCCCCCTCCACCAAACTTTACACTTGGCACAATGCAGTCAGACAAGTACCGTTCTCCTGGCAACCACCAAACCTAGACTTGTCCATCAGATTGCCAGATGGAGAAGCGCGATTCGTCACTCCAGAGAACGCGTCTCCACTGACACGAGCCCAGTGGCGTCGTGCTTTACACCACTGCATCCGACGCTTTGCATTGCACTTGGTGATGTATGGCTTGGATGCAGCTGCTCGGCCATGGAAACCCATTCCATGAAGCTCTCTGCGCACTGTTCTTGAGCTAATCTGAAGGCCACATGAAGTTTGGAGGTCTGTAGCGATTGACTCTGCAGAAAGTTGGCGACCTCTTCGCACTATGCGCCTCAGCATCCGCTGACCCCTCTCTGTCAGTGTACGTGGCCTACCACTTCGTGGCTGAGTTGCTGTCGTTCCCAAACACTTCCACGTTCTTATAATACAGCTGACAGTTGACTGTGGAATATTTAGGAGCGAGGAAATTTCACGACTGGATTTGTTGCACAGGTGGCATCCTATCACAGTTCCACGCTGGAATTCACTGAGCTCCTGAGAGCGACCCATTCTTTCACAAATGTTTGTAAAAACAGTCTGCATGCCTAGGTGCTTGATTTTATACACCTGTGGCCATGGAAGTGATTGGAACACCTGATTCTGATTATTTGGATGGGTGAGCGAATACTTTTGGCAATATAGTGTATCTCCAAAAGTTTTGGGACACGCCTCCAAGTCATTTAATTCAGGGGTTGGGTTTGGCCCCTTAGTTCCTGTGAAAGGAACTCTTAATGCAACAACGGACCAAGACATTTTGCACCCAACTTTGTGGGAACAGTTTGGGGATGGTCTCTTCCGGCTCCAACATGACTGCACACCAGTGCACAACGCAAGGTCCATAAAGACATGGATAAGCGAGTTTGGTGTGGAGGAACTTCACAGACTTCTGACCTCAACCCGACAGAACTCCTCTGGGATGAATCAGTGCAGAGACTCTGAGCCATTCTAAAACTGGGACGTCTGCCTTTACATGCACATGAATGTAGTATGGAGTTGGCCCGCCCTTTGCAGCTATAACAGCTTCAACTCTTCTGGAAAGGCTTTCCACAAGGTTTAGGAGTGTGTTTATGGGAATTTTTGAGCTTTTTCAAAATTTATTTGTGAAGTCAGGCACTGATATTGTGGATGAGAAGGTCTGGCTCATAACTCTGTTAGGTCCCTATATTAGGCAGCAAGTGAACATTTTGTCCTCAAAGTTGATGTGTTAGAAGCAGGAAAAATGGGCAAGCATAAGGATTTGAGCGAGTTTGATGAAGGGCCAAATTGTGATGGCTAGATGACTGGATCAGAGCATCTCCAAAACTGCAGCTCTTGTGGGGTGTTCCCGGTCTGCAGTGGTCAGTATCTATCAAAAGTGGCACAAGGAAGGAACAGTGGTGAACCGGTGACAGGGTCATGGGCGGTCAAGGCTCATTGATGCACGTGGGGAGAGAAGGCTGGCCCGTGTGATCCAATCCAACAGATGAGCTACTGTTGCTCAAATTGCTGAAGAAGTTAATGCTGGTTCTGATAGAAAGGTGTCAGAATACACAGTGCATTGCAGTTTATTGCATATGGGGCTGCATATCCATAGACCAGTCAGGGTGCCCATGCTGACACCTGTGCACCGCCAAAAGCAACAATGGGCACGTGAGCATCAGAACTGGACCACGGAGCAATGGAAGAAGGTGTCCTGGTCTGATGAATGACATTTTCTGTTACATCACGTGGATGGCCGGGTGCGTGTGCGTCTCTTACCTTAACACATGGCACCAGGATGCACTATGAGAAGAAGGCAAGCCGGCAGGGGCAGTGTCATGCTTTGGGCAATGTTGTGCTGGGAAACCTTGGGTCCTTCCATCCAGTGCTTAATTTGTAAATGAATAATTTCCGGAACAAAACCAGCAGTCTCTCGCCGCTGTGACCGACACCAACCACACAAATTTTTTCCTGGAGCATGACGTCACTAAACGGTGGTAGCGCAATTATAAACATTAACCCGTTGCTGAACGGTCTCATGTATTATTCTGTTCCATATCTGGGCCAATCATGGATTTAAAAAAAAAAAAAAAAAGGCAGGTGAACCCGTGAAGCCTGCTTGTTCGTGTGTCTTGTGATTACCTGTCCTATTGTTCTCTCCCCTGATTGTCTCACCTGTACCCAGTTTACCCTAATGTCTAGCCCTATAAATAGGGATCCTTTTGTGCCTGTCTCTGTCTGTGATTGTTTGCTGTTATTCGTTCCGTGATTCCAGTCCATCTATGCTCCTGAGTTGATCTTGTTACCTGTTCTGTCTTTATTTTCCTTTTTTTAACTACGCCATGTCTCGTATCCTGTTCATCTTCCCATGTTGTGTCTTCATGTCAATAAAAGCAGCGCTTCGCTGAATCCTGTGTCTGGGTCTGCGTTCAGCCACGTGCTGAACCACGGACCACGGACGGCCTGGGTTCGAGCCCTGCCTAGGGCGAGGATCCTGGCCATGACACTACCAGTCAAAAGTTTGGACACATCTATTCCATGGTCTTTCCTGATGCTGAAGGCGGAATGCTGAAGGCGGCCAAAATACACAATAATGTCCTTTGGACAGTTGATATTGAGATATGTCTGCTACTGATGCTCTGTAAAGCCTTCATAACGCCTCTAATCTGAGGTGCTGTTAATTGGTGATTTCTGAGGCTGGTCACTACAAATGAACTTCTCCTCTGCAGCAGAGGTACGTTTTGGTCTTGCTTTACTGGGATGGTCTTCATGTGAGCCAGTTTCATCATGGTGCTTGATGGGTTTTGCAAATGCACTTGACAATACTGTTCTTGCAAGAACTATTCCAGAACACCTGACCTTCGTGTCTTAAAATAACAACTGACTGTTTTTTGTTGTCATTACACATGGATTACTTAAGTCCACGTGTGTTATTTCATAGTTTTGAAATCTCCAGTATTGTTTTAGAACGTAGAAAATAAACAAAAACAAAACAAAAAACATTGAATTAAAAGGTGTGTCCAAACTTTTGACTGGTAGTGTATATATATAAACTTGTTGTCTCGTCAATCTCTTCTCTTCTTTTTCGGCTTTACCCTTCAGGGGTGTCCACAGTGAATCATCTCTCTCCACCTATCCCTATCTTCTGCATCATCAACACTTGCACCCACTAGCTTCATATCCTCATTTATTACATCCATATACCTCCTCTTTGGCCTTCCTCTTTTCCTCCTGCCTGGCAGCTCCATGTCCAACATTCTCCTACCAATATACTCACTCTCCCTCCTCTGAACATGTCCAAACCATCTTAACATGGCCTCTCTAACTTTGCCTCCCAAACGTCCAATATGAGCTGTCCCTCTGATGTACTCGTTCCTAATCCTGTCCAACCGTGTCACTCCCAAAGAGAACCTCAACATCTTCAGCTCTGCTACCTCCAGCTCTGACTCCTGTCTCTGTCTCAGTGACACTGTCTCTAAACCATACAGCATGGCCAGTCTCACCACTGTCCTGTACACCTTCCCCTTGATTCTTGACTCTTTCCCACACTCTCCATTACTCTGGACTGTTGACCCCAAGTACTTAAACTCCTGTACCTTCTTCACCTCTTCACCCTGTAATCTTACTGTTCCACTTCCCTCCCTGTCATTCACACACATGTACTCAGTCTTACTACGACTGGCTTTCATTCCTCTTCTCTCCAGCGCAAACCTTCACCTCTCCAGGTTTTCCTCCACCTGCTCCCTGCTCTCACTACAGATCACAATGTCATCTGCAAACATCATTGTCCAAGGAGACTACTGTCTGACCTCCTCTGACAACTGGTCCATCACCATAGCAAACAGGAAGGGGCTCAGAGCTGATCCCTGATGCAGTCTCACTTCCACTTTGAACTCCTCTGTCTGACTTACAGCACACCTCCCCATACATGTCCTGCACCACTCTGACATACTTCTCTGCTACTCCTGACTTCCTCATACAGTACCACAGCTCTTCTCTTGGCACCCTGTCATATGCTTTCTCGAAGTCTACAAACACAGTGCAACTCTTTCTGACCATCCCTATACTTCTCCATCAACATTCTCAGAGCAAAAATTGCATCTGTTGTGCTCTTTCTGGGCATGAAGCCATACTGCTGCTCACAAATTTCCACTACCTTCCTTAACCTAGCTTCCACTACTCTTTCCCATAGCTTCATTGTATGGCTCATCAGCTTTATCCTCCTATAGTTGCTGCAACTCTGCACGTCACCCTTATTCTTAAAGATCGGCACTAATACACTTCTCCATTCCTCAGGCATCTTCTCACTTTCTAAAACCCTGTTAAACAAACTAGTTAAAAATCCCACTTCAAGATTCAAGATTCAAGAAGCTTTTATTGTCATTTCAACCACATATAGCTAGCGCAGTACATAGTGAAATGAAACAACGTTTCTCCAGGACCTGGTGCTACATAAACATACAACTACTAGTACAATACAAAACAACAAACAACGCCACAGAGCTAGGACAGAAGTTTGTCTTAGCCACGTAAAGTGCACAGTGTGCAGCTAGGTGCAAACAGAGCATAGACAAGACAGTGCAAAAAAGACAATAAATACAATAAAGACAACACAAAAGAACACAGGACACTTAGCGCTGAAAGGAAATAAAAGAATGTGTACTGGAATGTAAGTGAAATAAAATAGATAAAGTGAAATGATGTAGAAAAAAAAAAGGAAAAAAAAAAAGTATTGTGCAAAAATATTGTGCAAAAATACACAGCAGCAGATGAGGTAGTGCAAATAGAATAAACATAAGTATAACTATAGCAGCGGATGACAGGTAGAGGTAGTGCAGTAAGTAATGAACAGTATAAATTATGTGTGTGTGTGTTTGTGTCCACACAGTCAAGAGAGAGTGTGTGTATCTGTGTGTGAGAGACAGAGAGTTAGTATACAGTTCAGTCCTGAGTGAGAGTGTGTGTGTGTGTGAGAGTGTAGAACAGTTCAGTCCTGAGTGTGTGTGTGTGTGTGTGTGTGAGAGAGTGTAGAACAGTTCAGTCCTGAGTGAGAGTGTGTGTGAGAGTGTAGAACAGTTCAGTCCCGGGTGTTGAGGAGCCTAATGGCTTGAGGAAAGAAACTGTTACACAGTCTGGTTGTGAGGGCCCGAATGCTCCGGTACCTCTTTCCAGATGGCAGGAGGGTGAAGAGTGTGTGTGAGGGGTGTGTGGGGTCAGCCACAATGCTGATGGCTTTGCGGATGCAGCGTGCGGTGTAAATGTCTGTGATAGAGGGGAGAGAGACTCCGATGATCTTCTCAGCTGTCCTCACTATCCGCTGAAGGGTCTTGCGATCTGAGATGGTGCAGTTCCCAAACCAGGCAGTGATGCAGCTGCTCAGGACACTCTTGATGGTCCCTCTGTAGAACACAGACAGGATGGGGGGAGGGAGATGGGCTTTACTCAGCCTCCTCAGGAAGTAGAGGCGCTGCTGGGCTTTCTTGGTGATGGAGCTGGTGTTGAGTGACCAGGTGAAGTTCTCCGCCAGATGGACACCAAGGAATTTGATGCTCTTGACGATCTCCACAGAGGAGCCATTGATGGACAGCGGAGAATGGTCACACTGTGCTCTCCTGAAGTCAACAACCATCTCTTTGGTCTTGTCGACGTTCAGGGAGAGGTTGTTGGCTCTGCACCAGGCTGTTAGATGTTGCACCTCCTCTCTGTATGCTGACTCGTCGTTCTTGCTGATGAGACCCACCACGGTCGTGTCATCAGCGAACTTGACGATGTGGTTGGAGCTGTGCATTGCTGCACAGTCGTGAGTCAGCAGAGTGAACAGCAATGGACTGAGCACACAGCCCTGAGGTGCTCCAGTGCTCAGTGTGGTGGTGCTGGAGATACTGCTCCCGATCCGGACTGACTGAGGTCTCCCAGTCAGGAAATCCAGGATCCAGTTGCAGAGAGAGGTGTTCAGGCCCAGGAGACTCAGCTTCTTAATCAGCTGCTGAGGGATGATTGTGTTGAATGCTGAACTGAAATCTATGAACAGCATTCGAACGTAGGAGTCTTTGCAGTCCAGGTGTGTGAGGGCCAGATGGAGGGTTGTGGTGATGGCGTCTTCCGTGGAACGGTTAGGACAATACGCAAACTGCAAGGGGTCCAGCAAGGGTGGTAGCTGTGACTTGATGTGCCTCATGACGAGCCTCTCGAAGCATTTCATCACGATTGGTGTGAGTGCAACGGGACGGTAGTCATTGAGGCAGGAAACCGTGGACTTCTTTGGCACAGGGATGATGGTCGTTGTCTTGAGGCACGTAGGGATGATGGAGCTGCTCAGCGAGATGTTGAAGATGTCAGTGAAGACATCTGCTAGCTGCTCCGCACACTCCCTGAGAACTCTGCCAGGAATGTTGTCTGGTCCAGCGGACTTCCGTGGGTTAACTCTGTATAGAGTTCTCTTCACGTCAGCCGTGGTGAGACAAAGCACTGGGTCATTAGGAGGAGGGATGGTCTTCCTCGCTGTTGTGTTGTTCTGTGCCTCAAACCGAGTGTAGAAGTCGTTCAGCGCATCTGGAAGGGAGGCGTCACTGTCACAGGCAGGTGAAGTTGTCCTGTAGTTGGTGATCGCCTGAATGCCCTGCCACATGCGCCGGGAGTCTCTGCTGTTCTGGAAGTGGCCGTGGATTCTCTGGGCGTGTGCACACTTCGCCTCTCTGATGGCTCGGGACAGTTTGGCCCTTGCTGTTTTTAAGGCCGCCCTGTCCCCCGATCTGAAGGCAGAGTCTCTCGATTTCAGGAGAGCACGCACTTTCGCAGTCATCCACGGCTTCTGGTTGGAGCGTGTTGTGATGGTCTTGGAGACAGTCACGTCATCGATGCATTTCCCGATGTAGCTGGTCACTGATGCCGTGTATTCCTCCAAGTCAATAGAGTCGCCGTTGCTTGCAGCCTCCCTAAACATGTCCCAGTCAGTGCACTCAAAACAGTCCTGAAGAGCAGAGATGGCTCCTGCTGGCCAGGTCTTAACCTGTTTCAGAACCGGTTTAGAGCGTCTGACGAGTGGTCTGTATGCTGGAATCAACATAACAGAGATGTGGTCTGAGTAGCCGAGGTGGGGGCGGGGCTCCGCACGATACGCGCCGGGAATGTTTGAATAAACAACATCCAGCGTGTTCGCCCCTCTCGTAGCAAAGTCCACATGCTGATGGAATTTAGGGAGCACTGTTCTGAGATTTGCATGATTGAAATCTCCGGCGATGATGAACAGTCCGTCGGGGTGAGCATTCTGCAGCTCGCTAATAGCTCCGTACAGCTCACACAGAGCCTCCTTAGCATTAGCGCTGGGTGGAATGTACACTCCGATAATGAGAGTAGTGGTGAATTCCCGGGGTAAATAAAAAGGTCTGCATCTAACAGTTACAAACTCCACTACCGATGAGCAGTAGTTAGACACAAGCACAGAGTCCTTACACCATTCCGTGTTGATGTAAACACACATGCCACCACCGCGAGTCTTACTGCACAGAGCTGCATTCCTGTCGGCACGAAACACGGTTAGTCCGGCTAGCTGAATGGCGGCGTCCGGAACTCTGTCGCTGAGCCACGTCTCCGTGAAAACAAAGACGCAGCAGTCTCTGAACTCACGCCGTGTAGTTTGCTGGAGTCGGATGTAGTCCAGTTTATTATCCAGTGAGCAGACGTTGGACAAGATGATGGAAGGGAGTGCCGGCCGGCTAGGGTTGGTTGTTAGCCTAGCACGGACACCCGCTCTTTTACCGCGCTTCCGCTTCCTCGACCAACGCTTGCGACGTCCTCTCTCCCGGCCACCGGCATCAGGCGACGCCGAGGATTGAAGGCCTGGACTTCGCAGCAAGCCGAGTTTGCGAAGTTCGCGAAGTTCACTGCCGCCTCTCCTAGACACTTCCAGACCTCCACCAGGATGTCATCAGGACCAACTGCCTTTCCACTTTTCATCCTCTTCAAAGCCTTCCTGACTTCATCCTTTCTAATCTTATCTACTTTCTGTTCCACAGAGTTCACCCCTTCTACTCTTTCTTCCCTCTCATTTTCCTCATTCATCAGCTCTTCAAAGTACTCCTTCCATCTCCTCTGTACACTCTCCTCACTTGTGAGCACCTTTCCATCTCTATCCTTAATAACTCTAACTTGCCGCACATCCTTCCCATCTCGATCCCTCTGCTTAGCTAACCTGTACAAGTCCTTCTCTCCTTCTCTAGTGTCTAACCTAGTGTACAACTCATCATGTGCCTTCTGCTTGGCCTTAGACACCTCCCTCTTCACTCTGTGCTGTAACTCCTTGTATTCCTGTCTATTCTCTTCAGTCCTGTCCATGTCCCACTTCTTCTTGGCTAACCTCTTCCTCTGAATACTATCCTGAACTTCCTCATTCCAAGTCTCCTTATCTTCTTTCCTCCTTCCAGATGACACACCCAGCAGCTTTCTTCCTGTCTCCCTGATCACTTCTGCTGTAGTTTCCCAGTCATCTGGCAGCACTACCTGACCACCCAGAGCCTGCCTCAACTTCTGTCTAAATTCCTCACAACATTCCTCCTTTTTCAGCTTCCACCACTTTGTTTTCTTCTCCATCTCTATCTTTGACCTCTTCTTACAGACCATCAAATTCATCCTACACACCACCATCCTATGCTGTCTGGCTACACTCTCTCCCACTACCACTTTACAGTCACTAATCTCTTTCAGATTGCCTCTTCTACAGAGGATGTAGTCTACCTGTGTGCTCCTACCTCCACTCTTGTAAGTGCTCTATGCTCCTCCCTCTTCTGAAAATAAGTGTTAACCACAGCCATGTCCATCCTCTTAGCAAAGTCCACTACCATCTGTCCTTCAAGGTTCCTTTCCTTAACTCCAAACTTGCCCATCACCTCCTCATCACCTGTGTTCCCCTCACCAACATGTCCATTAAAATCTGCTCCTATCACCACTCTCTCACCTGTTGGAATACTCTCTATCACCTCATCTAATTCACTCCAGAATCTCTCTTTCTCCTCTAACTCGCAACCTACCTGTGGGACATAACCACTAACAACATTCAACATCACCCCTTCAACCACTAACTTCAGACTCATCACCCTGTCTGACACTCTCTTCACCTCCAGAACATTCCTCACAAACTCCTCCTTCAGGACCACACCTACCCCATTTCTCTTACTATCCACACCATAATAAAACAGCTTGAATCCTGCTCTTATACTACGAGCCTTGCTACCCTTCCACCTGGTCTCTTGTACACACAGTATATCCACCTTCCTTCTCTCCCTCATATCAGCCAGCTCTCTACCTTTCCCTGTCATAGTACCAACATTCAGAGTTCCTATTCACAGTCCTACACTCTTACCTTTCCTTTTCTCTCTCTGTCTACGCACTCTCCTTCCTCCTCTACTTCTTTGACCAACAGTAGCCCAATTTCCACCAGCGCCCTGTAGGTCAACGGCGCCGAAGGCAGTCGTTGTTAACCTGGGCCTCGACCGATCCGGTATGAAATTTAGAGTACTGACGATTCGCATGGTTAAATTTGGCAATGTTGTGTTCCTGAATACTGACGCCTGCTACGTTAGAATGTAAGATATGCCCCAAGTTGAAGCCATTTAACTCTTGCCAATCTATTTCGTGCTCGAATCCATGGGCAGATCTATTGCATTTTGCCTCTTTGTAAGCTGTTCAAAATACTGTAGAAGTCGTTTTCATCTGTTCAGCCTGTGCATTAACAACTCTGTATAATTGTGTACTGACTGGCTCTTCTGGCTTTCTGCTGCCATATGCGATTTAGTAGGACTGTGCTCAGTATCATTTATCTGATCAGTGGAAGTTTCTGTCACCGTGGTTGCGTCCTCCGTTATTTCTGACCAGTGTAACTCGCTTTGCTTCTGTCTCCCGCTATCTTGACCCAGGTGTGCAGTACCATCTTCTCTGTATTTCTTTTGATCAGGCACACCATCAGCTTTTCTCGTGGATTAAAAAAAATGAAAATATGTTTGACGGTCTCTTTGACATTTTGAAAATATAATATTTATTTATGTAGACGAATAAACCATTCTTTCTTTCCGCTGCTCACTGCACGCGAAACTATAATCACCAACCAATGAGAGTAATTGTAAACTTAAGAAAGCTGATTGGTCAAAAACATATGTTGAGGACCAATAGCTAAACGTTATCTCTAAGTGTATCCATTTAGACCCATTTAGACTTGCTCGCTGTGTTTCACTCACTCATTCACACACACGTGCACACACACACACACACATACGCTGTCAGGTCACCAGGCACAAGTTAATGCCAGATCGATTAAAGTAAATACTGGAACGCAAAGCACGAAAATCTGACACTTTCCGGAACAGTATCCGGCTCAAATTAAGCACTGCTTCCATCCATGTGGATGTTACCTTGACATGCTATGATTACATGTTTATTAAGTAACATATAGCATATAATATTTTTATAATATAGTGAGGTTTTATTATGCAGTGAGACACTGAGTTCAAATTTGAAATAACTCCTTAGCTAGGCTCATGAGGTCAACATCCCACATAGAAAAATAGGTCTGGCCCAGATCTGGCCCACACAATGCACTTACACTCAGCCCACATACCACAAAGAATGACGGCCCTTTGGTAGCCCATGTCTGGTGGGTCAGACATGGGCCAGCACAGGGCCAGCACTGGGCCACACCACATAAACCAAACCATAACCAGGCCACATCTGGCATGCCATCATATAAATAGTGCCATCACTGCCAGACCTGGTCCGCATCTGGTTGACATACCACTTGCCATGCCAGAGCTCAGCCAGCAGTGCCAGCTTAATGCCAGATCTGGCCCAGACCCATCTGCTATGTGGGATACATGTAGATGAACGTCCCAAAAAAGAGAAGAGTAAAGATCTGGACAACCTGTTCTTAAATTTCCTGGTGCCTTGTATATCTACTGTAGGTTTTGAATACATTTACCTATTCTTTTGATCAATTCAAAAAAGTTCAAGTATCTCAAAGCCAGTGTAGAGTTTACAAAGTGTTTAGAAGAACCGCAGATCAGTGAAAAGCTTTAATTAATGCATTCAAAACAATGTATGCAGCATAACAGTTAGACTGTCTTCATTGTTCTTCACACTGGTTTTTGTTGTTGTATTCATGTTTTCCTTACTGTGTTAGTGACAGTTAAAATACACACATATATTTTTGCATATAAGCACATGGCTAATCACTAAAAAGCAGTGAAGTGTATTATTTTAAGTACACATAATACACTTCATTATTCTGTAAACTTGGCCATCTCTTATTAATTAAGCTAATTGAGGAATAATTATTACTGACATCAGCCAGTCATGTATTTGTTAATTTAATAACATTTATTAAACCAAACATTAAACTCATGAGAGATTGTAGCAGGCCCTCTAGAACAGCATGAAAACAGTAATGCCTTGAGGTTGGGAAAAGGTTTTGTCTTGGCTAATCATGTATTCAAATCAGTACATATTTACTTTTACCCCTCCCTCTGCCAATCCCACTGATGCAAATTCTATCAATCAAAATTAATTTTAAGGTAAGGTAGTAAGGTAATTTTAAGGTAAGGTATCTACCAAACCATCACAATCTGTATGAAATGAAGAATTCTAATATCTACAGAACATGCCTATACTGTGTATGTTACCTACTAAACTTTGCAATTCTAACACTAATAGATTCCCTCCATAATGATGCCTCATACACTCATGATACTTTAAATAGACTCATATGCCACACATCTTGTCTTCTGAGAGAGAGAGAGAGAGAGAGAGAGAGAGAGATTTTAAGTAGTTTCAATCCTCTGTACAATGCATGATTACAGCTCATGATTACAACAGGTGTATGATATGACCTTGTATAAGCATCATAAACAAGCATCATAAAAGGAAATCTACTGTACAAGTGTATGGAGCTTTCTCTCTATATAAAGCTATGCAAAATGACTTTAGTTGTAGTCTGGTCATTTGAGACGATCAAGCTTTATTGACCATAACTCAATTCTTGGTTTTTGGAGCACTATTAACTTTATGGTGCCTTGTACTTGAAATTCCATTTCACAAATTGCAGTGTAAAAATATTTATTTTTTGGTATTATATATCATGATGGTATTATATATCATGATGACCTACATAAAGTGGCTACTATGCCTGTGCTATTTTATATAATAAAGTCCAAACTTCTGAACTATATTCATGGCTATAGGTGAAGTTTCAAACCAAGCACATCAGAGAAATTTACATGTTCAGGAGGACCCACCACATTTTTACAGAGAAAAAACTTATACAATCCAAAACCAAGAGGAGCAGTGTTCCTCTGTGAAGTGAGGTCCCTGCCATGCTGCCAGACAGGGACTGATCTCTGTCATTCCTGTCCCACTTTTCCTTGGACAAGACTGGACTGGCTTTCCCATGGCCTTTGCCGTGAAGCATGCCAGGGTGCGGTGCTGATGGAGACCAGTGACCACATGAATGCAGAGGTTCTGCATGGTTCAAGACGAAGGGGGCGCCATGACCACCTCAGAAGGTGATCCTCGCATACATACTAATCCTGTGTCATCTGTGTTTTACCATATCGTGTGTGAGGAGAGCTTTGATCATGAGCAAAAAGAGGACGACCAACTAAAATACTGTTTGAGCCGTGAGTGCCAAGTCAAAGGGGTTAATGTAGATCCAGACTAGAGACTCCTAGACTCCTATATCCTGGTCCACAGAGGCTACTGTACTGTCACTGAGTGGTTCTGCTGTACAGTCAACGATTGATAGGGCCAACCATGTAACCTTGTGTGGTCCCCCTTTACAAGACCCAACTACTGATGCATCTGGCCCATGCTCCACCATGTGACCTGTGACCTCACTGGAGGCCCTGTGAGAAATATACCTCTGGCCTGGCATGGATGCAGAGGTCCAGGCCTTCTGCCAGCAGTGCCCCCATTGTCAGTGGCTGCCATAAGGAAGCCAGCACTTGTGCTGTAAATGAAACATCTGATGACATTTGTCTACCACCCCCAGACATATGTACAGATTGAGAGATTCAATCAGACACTGATGCAGATGCTCTGGCAGGTGGTAGATGAGGAGGGTAGGAACTGGGACCTCCTCCTATCATACTTTTTTTGTTGTCTGGGAGACACTAAAAGCCTCCATTGGATTTACCCCAAGAACTCCTTTTCAGACAGCAAATCTGAGGGCTGCTGGATGTAGCCCAGGAAACTTGGCCCTTGCCATTCTGCTCTGAATACATCCAGTAGATGCAGGTGCAGATCAACTGAATGCCACTGATCATATGGGAACACATAGAGGCAGCACAGAGAGAAGAACAGCATGTATGCAAAAGGCCAGCCCAGCCCAGCCCAAGGAGTTCCAATCAGGTGATCATATGCTCCTCCTTGTACCTAATCCTGCCTGCAAGTTCCTGGTCTCCATTTGCTGTTTCTCCAACAGATCCCATAAAGCATACTCACAAGATCTCACTCCGGCCCAAAACCAGGACAGAGTTGGTGGACCAGTCTGTAGATGTGTTCTCCCCCACCCCTGAACTGATGCACTTTGTCCATGATGACATCCAAACCCCTCTGGGAGTGGTGGTGAGACAGTGGCCGTATTGGGTCCCAGAAGCCTGCCAACAGGCTACTAAGGAGGAAATTGTCCGGATGCTCAAAGAAGAGATAATTAAGGAGTCTGCCAGCCCCTGAAGACTGAGACTCTGCAATAACTTCCAGAAGCTCAGCCAGGTATCTGAATTTTTCAGCTATCCCTTTCCCATGTGGATGACCTTATGGAGTGGCTGGAAATAGCTGGTTCATCTCAACTCTGGACCTCTTTGCAAGTTGCCCTGGATGCCAAGCCCAAGAAAGCTTTCAACACCAATAGCAGCCACTAGCAGGTTCTTCCATTCACCCTAGATGGTACTCAAGCCATCTTTCAAAGACTTATGGATGCCGTCTTGAGACACCTTCAGCAATACACGGCTGCCTACATTGACAACATAGTAGTCCACCTCACCACATAGTTGGACCACCTCTATCACTCTGGGAAGGTCCTGAGGGAACTCCAGAAAGTTGGGCTGACAGCTAACCAATGCAAGTGCCATATTGGGCCGACCAAAGCACAGTACCTGGGGTACTGCATTGGCTGGGGCCTGCTGGAGGCAGTGGATGCAGTCTAAGTATACCCATGTCCCACAACCATAAATCACATATGTGCCTTTCTTGGTTTGACAGGGTACTACAGGTGCTTTGTCTCTAACTTCTCCTTTTTAGCTTCACCCTTTCTCAGACCTCATCAAGAAAGTCCAAGTGGACAGAGTGTAGCAGACCAACAAGCTGGAGCAGGCATTCCAGGGCAGTGGTAGCTCAAGTGGTTAAGGCTTTGGGATGTTAATCTGCCACTGCTGGGCCCCTGAGCAAGCCTCAGGGAGAGGACTGGGCCCCATCCAGTTACAGGCCTTTGAAGGGGAGAAACACATGGACCTCTACATCAGCAGGAAACTTAACCCTGCTCATAAGAATTATGCTGCTCTGGAGTGAGAGGCCCTGGCAATAAAGTAGGCCATTAAGGAGCTCTGCCACTACCTGGCAGGCTGGCACTTCACCCTGGTGACTGACCATGTCCCTTTCTTTTGGATGGCCAAGGCAAAGGACACCAATGCTTGGGAAACTCAATGGCCCCTTTCTTTGCAGAATTTCTTGTTTCAGGTCCGGCACAAAGTGGGCGCCCACCATGTCAACCAGCAATCAGCGGCTTGGAGCAGAGTTAGGGATACAGTGATAGCAAAGCCTACACCTCTGCCCACACGCAGCCTAAAAACACTTGTCACATGGCTAATGCTTGGGTGCTGAAAGGACAGCACCACTTCAGCACCCCCATTGTTGTGGAAAGCAGGAGAGCTCATGGCTGCAAGGCAGGGTGGCAGAAGAACCTTGTGTTTGACAGACATGAGCTGACAGACAGTGGCAGCAAAGATTCCTCACCCTCATTAAGAATCAGGGAGAGTATCATAGGCTGCAGCACACACACAGAGGTAAGTAGTTGATTCAACAGTAAACTGACAAATGCTTCCCTCTTCTTTCCAGAGCCCACTGTCGGGATTAACTGCTGGAATAGTCTATGCTACATTGGTAAGAAGTTCTCCAGCAGGAAGGTAAGCAATTGGGAATAAATATTGACTATCATTAGTAATAGTTTGTTATGATATGTACTTATGGTGTCATTATGCATTATGCAGTATTGCAAAGCTTTACTATTTATTTTAATAATCATTGTTTGCATTGAAGAGTGTATGGAAGACCAGATCTGCTCACACTCTTCAAAAAGATTCCTATTACAATTGTTGTACTACATTGTCCTTGTATTGACACCTATTAAGAGAGAAAGAAAATTATACACAAACACAGATTCCACTTTAAACATGGTCTTTTGAACAATGATATTAAAGCTATGTAATGTAAATGACATCTGACATTTAGTTTTCCATTCTGAGGTATTTGACAAATTTAGTGGTGGGCCGTGCGTCACAGGATGTTGATTTTCCATCCTATTTGAAGAGAGAGATTAATCTTGATAAAAATATACTAAATCTTCTTTGAATCCCTGCTTTTTCTGATCAGGAACACCAGGTGTTGGGGTTTTGGTGACTCACAATCCATCAAATCTCTGCTTACTGTGGTCTGAAAGAATGCATACAGAGAGCAATGGAGTGAAAGTTTTGATAATTTGCTTGATAAAATAGTTTCCTCTTATGCTCATCGGGTGTATGCCACATGCATGTATTTTAGTAAGTGTTTAAAAACATGGGCTAAGTTACTGTAAAAAAAAAGAGGTTTTCCATCTTGATTAACTTTCAGTTTCAAAAGAGCTCACTTTCAATAATTTGAAGAGAAATATATCTGCCAAAACTTTTAGCACATAGCAATGTCCCAGCTTAGGACAGTGTAGTATAATCCTACTATTTTCAACCCAAAATAATAACCTGTATTTTATATGATCAAAGGTGCTTTGTGGGTTGTATTCGATCTAAGCCAAAAGTGATCCACTTAAAGCTCTGTGAAGTAAGTTTGCAGAACACCAAAGATCAGTAAATACCCTAACCTCCTACTCAGCAATAGATAAAGCCAAATTAACATATTACCATATTTTAGTGGTTCAAAATGAATAAGATGTTTTTACTGTACGATCTATTTATAGGAAAAAGACAAATTTCAGGGCACTGGTGTATTGAAGTGCTGATAGTGTTTATCCAATAACCCAACATTGATAAAATCTAAACTGTGTTACTTAAAAAATATGTACAAACCCCTTATTTTCTTGGAACACATACATGTCTAAAAACAAGATATACAAGAAAACAAGAAATGTATTTAAGAAACTGTTAAACATATGGTTAAGTAATTGCTTTAGCCAAGACTGGCTAAATGACTTTTTAAAGATTTTCAGTCTTTAAAAAAAAAAAAAAAAAAAAAAGTACAGAGATTTACTGTAATGAATAAAAGATTGTGTAGTCCAGATTAGATAGCTGGTACATGTACACTACGTAGTATATGTAATGTATACAATGATTCAGAGGCCAAAAATGTGCTAAAAAGTCTAGCTGATCTTCTGCTGGTCTCAATCTGGGACATTTTTTTTAGGTTGCTTACTCATTATGGTCCTGCAATGGTTACTGCACGATTGGAGCAGAGTGAAACTAACATTTAAGTAAACAAGTAGTTTCATGGAAAGGAAGCCCCTCTGTGTGTAGGGGCTAGAGGTGTTGGGAACCATAGCATTTTTCCAAAAACAAGTGGGTGTCATCCGTTTAGTAACCTGATTGATGCTGTTGACTCGGTGCTAGAGGGGGCGGCTACCACTATCACTAACGCGCCTCCATGCAGGGACCACTCTCTCTTGTTTGGCGGGACTCCCCCAACTGACTCACTTCAGGCTTGTTCTTGTTGTTTGTGTCTGTAACTAAAGCATGATCATGTCTAAAATGCTCTCTGTGACACATACACACAAAGGCCCATATATGCCCGTATACCATCAGTGCTCTTTCATATGGGTAACTATATTACTATACACTACTGTACAAATGCAGAAGATCTGATGGTTGCTGCTATTAGTCTTACTAATGTTACATTTGCATTCTTAGCAGATATGGAAATGACTGCTACATGAAAAGGAATTTGAAATGATTTCTAACGATGTCTTACTATGTTTTTTCTTTTAGGAATTTGTTACAAAACCAAATGCAGATGACCATCAGTATCAGTTAGATTATAGCACATTCTGCACCGGCTGGATTTTGCTTATGCCTTCTCCTTACTGTACTTGGCATTATAAAGAATAAAGTGAACTTTGATTCCCAAGAAGTAGATTCTAATGTAATCTGTGAAAATTTAAGTTGGTTTAAAATTGCATTTGTTACTTGAACTTCAGTTGATCCTTCATGCACTAGGGGCAAGGCAGAGATACATCCTGGATGGAATTGCATGGCAATACGTGCACACACACACACACACACACACACATTTTCTCCCACTATCCGGAACATGTAGCTGGGTGAATTAAGCTATATTAAATTTCCAGTAGGTGTGCACATAAGGTGAGTCACTGACAGTTTTACCAGTATAGGCTGCACTTTGACCCTGGCCTGGTTAACGTGGTTACAGAAAGTAAACAGGGAGGTTATGGGTAACTGTGAAGGAAACCGGTGGAGAACTTTCCACACTGTCAGTAACCCAAGCAAAAGCATGAGCTGTGAAGAAAAACAAATGAAAAACATATTCCATATATGTATATCTGGGGAAAAAAAATGCAAATATGAATCCCAAAAATGCATAAATGAATATATATATATTTATAAAGGAATTTATACAAAATATATTAAAATTACTAAAAACACCCAGCTCATGCTGCTATGTCTGAAACATGTCTTAATATGGCTAATATAAACTAATTTGTACAGTATGCACAATAAATAGTTCAATCCAGCTGATAACATATCTAATTCATAACAACAATTATAAATTTTGTTTCAGGACATGATTTAATAATGTTCACTGCAAAAAAAAAAATCTTTGCAATGAAGATATCTAAAATTTAGCTAATTTTTTTTTTTTTACTATGAGATTATTATAGAACAAATATAAGACCGTTAAGCCTATTTATATTTCTTCTTTTGTTTTCTTATTTCAAGCTTGACATTTAGAAACAGGACTAATACTCTTACATTTGTTAACAACCAAGCTAATAAAGAAATTATAATAGTTCCATTTTATCTGACAATATTCAAGATATTTCTTCTGAGATAATATACCAGTCTGTTCATTAAAAAATAGTGACATTTTACATACTATGAGTGTGTATACTACCAGTGCACATTTCTGTTCATTTAAGTGCTAAAGTTATCTAAGTGCTAGAGAATTCTGATGATCTGACTTTATGTTTTGAGTTTTCAAAAATCAGAAAAAGTGTCTTGGCTCTGCATTTGTTAGGATATAACTGGGAATGGTGCAGTTGTGTTTCTGCCTTGTGCCAGACCCATAGATCCACTCCAGATCCACAGTGACCCTGATCAGCATAAAGCTCTGACTGAAGATCAGTGGGCTTCAGTGTGCTCTTTCTGTCATTTGGAATTTTTGTGTCTGCCCCAGTCAAGTACCTGCAAGATGCAAAATATCCCTTGATGGTGTGTTCATTTTTTGGCTTAACACATTGCAATTAAAGATATTCCACTGGTTTGTGTGGTTACCATGATTGCCTTGCACCTTCTGGGTTTGGTGTTTGATTCCCACCTCAGCCCTGTGTGTGTTCTGTTTGTTCTCCCCAAGCTTTGGGGGTTTCCTGTGGGTACTCCGACCCTCCAACCAGCCCCCCCCGCCCCCCGTCCAAACACAAGCGATGTGTGCTGATTGGTATAACTAAATTGTCCAGTATTGTGTAAATGGGTGTGTGAGTGTGTGCCCTGCAATGGGTTGGCACCCTGTCCAGTGTGTCCTCCCCCTAATGACCATGAGTCTTCTGGTATAGACTCCAGGCTTCCTGTGATCCTGTGTAGCATGATGCTACAGAAAATGGATGGAGAGATGGATGGACGGATATACTTTAGTTCTTTTTTCTTTTACACATGTCTGACACCCATATTAGAAGGTAAAATAAAGTGGGTTTTGGGGATTTTTGGGGATTCACATGACTGCCACCATGTGGATAGCAGCAAATGCAGAACATCATGGCTCACCATGAAACCGATGCTGTTTATAACTTAGCCAAAGTTGTGTATCTCTTCGTCTCGTAATTCCACTGGTAAGGGTAGGAGATTTTAAGGAATTTTGTACCATTTAACAGTAAGGTGAATGATTTTAAAAACAAACCTGGCATAATTTCCCTGATAAAACAGTCGAAACTGTGAGTCCATGATGACTAGCTCTCTGTTTGGTGATGTACCACTATCAAGCTGACCTCTCCTTATGTGAGAAAGGTTTTGAACCTCCTTCACTGTGATGAAGATGTGTGGTATTTGAGGTTTTGTCATCGGCTAATGATTCTCTTTCTAAAAATTGCCTTAACTGTCACAGACCCTAGGGGACAAATACGGCAGCTGCCAACAATTCTCAACTGGACCTCTTCCCACACATAACGACCTGCCTGAAATCTATAGACAAGTGTGGTAATGTCTGTCATGGACGAAGGTGAAAATGTGCCTAGCATTCTAAATTAATCTGCATTCATTTCAATGGTGGTCTGATTCAGTACTAGAACGTTATTCATCAAGTTCACCGTGAGACCATAATGGACGTGTACCAAATGACCCTTAATCATCCAAATCAAAACCAGTATCTTTCAGGATGTTAGAAATGACAGGACTGCCTGTGTGTATTGAAGCCTGAGGGCAGGAATTGGAAGTGGAACGAAAGCCTTTAAGAAGCATCACTGTTGTGGTACAGTGGCGATATGGAATCTAAGCGGTGATTCTACTATTTTGTTGTACACAGTTCTACTTGAAATCTACTATATTTGAACATTGTGTAATTCACACCTTTGAGACAGTGTACGAATTACGGTAAAACTGCAGACAAACACAAACATGTCAGAACATGTTAAAGAACCCACTCTCACTATTCAGAGATGTCATCGACAGCCTCTGCCTTGACGTAGGTAGCCTCCTACTCTTCTGTTAATTTGGTTGTCCACTTTGTTCACTATGTGTGCACTGCTTTTCATAAACAAGTTCTTCCTTGTCCTTAAAGTGGAGTCCTGACCTGGGGAGTTTTCAATCCCATATTGAGACAGCCACTTTCAAGCCACTTTGGACTATGTTTGAAAATGATTAGAATATATTGCCTCAGTAACACAGACCCAGGTGATGCAGTATAAAGCTGAACAATAATTCCACAGTGGCTTACAAATATTCTCAATCAGCGCCTCCTTCTGGCTATAAAAATTATTTCACTCTTTCTTTCTTTCTTTCTTTCTTTCTTTCTCTTTTTTGAAAAATTCACTTTTTTATACCACCTAAACTATCTGATTAAACAGACAAAGTGTGTGGCCGTCAGCACCAGCTTTCCCGCCATGGCGTTAGAGTGGTTACCGGGGCGGGGTGGGGGAGTGCTGCCTGGCTGCAGGGGAGGTGGTCGGCCATCGGAACGTTCTGGCGGCGTCCAGGATGAACAATGCGGTAGTGATGTTTGTCAACACGGTGGAGAACGCAGTGCTGTTGACCCAGAAGGGCATTTTACTCATGTGTTCTCCCTTGCAACACCTGCAAAAAAAAGTCACGCTGTCTAACGTGCCCCCGTTTATTTCCAACGATACACTGGAAAGACAGCTCTCCATTTTCGGCAAGCTCGTCTCCCTGATTGGGTAAATGAACATAGGTAGCAGATCAAACCTGGCGAAACACGTGCGCTCATTCAGGAGGTTCACCTACATGATCCTCAATGATAACAGCACTGAATTTGAACGCACCCTGACGTTCAAGATCGACAGGTTTGATTACGTTATCTATGTGTCCACTGTGTCCATGAGGTGTTTCGGCTGTGGAAAAACCGGGCATCTAGTGCGTGATTGTCCCCAGGGCACAGACAGCGGTACAGTCCCCCCTGATGTGAGTGAGGTGTCGGTTCGGGCCAGTAACGGGTCGGATCGGGCTGATCAGAATGAATGTTGATTAGTCAAGACAGTGTTACTGAGAATAATGTTGTTTTGAGCTAACTGTACTCAAAAAACCCATAAAACGAAAGACAAGGGACAATGACAAAACTGTGAAAGCTGTGAAAAAAGCAGAAAAGAAGCAGGCAGAAGGTGTTAGTGAGCTGGACAGTGAAGAGCCCTCTCCTGACCTCACTGTCCGTGTCACCCCTGAGGGTCGGTAAAAAGTACAACGCAAGTGAAATCAAACACTTTCTAAAGATCACAAAGAACATGAAAATGGTACAGATCAACAAATACTTTCCAGACCTGAACAAACTGCACATTGCCATAAAGTGTCTTATGGGTGAATGGTGTTTTGAGGACAAAGAGTTATACAGGTTAAAGAAGATTGTCACTAAAATCAACAACCTACTAAGTAGTGATCATGACACGTCATAGTACTCTCGGTCCTCGTAGACCGCAGGCGCCTTTTCCTGTGCTTATTCTATTCTGTCTGCTCATGCAGGACATTCACATTGCAACCCTGAATGTTAATGGTGCTAGAGACTGCAGGAAGAGAGCTGATCTTTATGAACTTGTGACATGAAAAAGAATAGACGTATTACTTGCACAGGAAACCCATAGCAACGCTAAAAACACAGTTGACTGGACACTGGAAGAGTGGGCTGGCCCCTCGTTTTAAAGTCGTAATACCTCCGCTAGTGGAGGAGTTGCTGTTTTATTCTTGAAGACTTTTAACCCTATCTCTCACAATGTAGGAGAGATAGTTGCTGGCAGACTGTTAAAAGTCAGAGCTCTTTAAGAGAACCATGTTATGGTTTTTATCTGTGTGTATGCCCCAGCTTCCCCAGTGGAAAGAATAGCTTTTTTAGATAAATTATGCAATGTTTTAGAAACCTGTGATGCAGAGGAGTTTTTATTTGTTGGTGGTGATTTTAACTGTACTATAGAAAACAATGACCGCAATCATGTAGAGCCACACTCTACACACACTTCCAGAAAAGACTCCTGCACATTGTAGAAAAATACAAATTAAGTTAGAATTTAACTTAATTAAATTAAATCACGTTTGGAGAACTGTGAATAAAACTCAAAATCAGTACACCTGGGCTCATGTTGCTGATGGAAAGATATCACTAGCAAGGTTACACAGGTTTTATGTTCCCAAGCATCACTTGAACACCATAAAAAGTTGTGTTATTAGTCCGGTTGATTTTTCAGACCACAGCTTGGTTTTATGTGTTTCAGTTTTAAATTGTATTAAAGCAAATAGTTCTTACTGGCATTTTAACACTGTTTTACTGAATGACCAGCATTTTACAGAGATTTTTACTTTTTTCTGGAAGAATTTTAGAAACAAAAGTGACAAAAGAGACAGAAGTGTTTTTAGAGACAAAAGTGCTTTTATTTCTCTTCAACAGTGGTGGGATTTTGGTAAAACGTAAATAAAACTGTTCACTTATAATGTCACAAGAGAATTGGCTCGGTCTATGAAACAACTAGAAGATGAGATAACAGAACTTCAGTTGTTAGCACAATCCACAGAGAACCAGAACCATATTCAGACCCTCACAGTCAAAAGGAAAAAGTTATCGGACCTCCTTGAGGCAAAAGCACAAGGTGCATTAGTAAGGTCACGATTCCAGAACGCGAACCAGATGGATGCCCCCTCAAAGTTGTTTTTTAGCCTTGAAAAAAAGAACGGGCAAGAACGTTTTATTCACAGCCTGCGCTCTGAGTCTGGACACATTTGATCTGAAACAGCTGAAATAAAGAAAAGAGCAGTGAGGTTTTATGAAAAACTCTATCAGTGTGAGTATAGAGGACATTCCACAGAACAGAGCTTTTTAGAAGACCTGCCCCAAGTGTCACAGGACTCCAATACAGCGCTGAGTGCAGATATAACATGTATGGAGTGTGGCAAGGCACCTGGCATAGACGGGTTTCCGTCAGAGTTTTATAAGTCTTTATGGCATGTTTTAGGGGAATACCTACTTGAAGTTTTAAATGACAGCTTAACAAAAGGCTTGCCCAAACGCTATCCGCCTGTCAGCCTACGCAGATGACATCATAATAATGATCAACAGTCAGAATGATGTAGATATGTTGCACTGCGTTTCCAAGGACTTTGAATTGATTTCCTCAGCAAAAATAAACTGGTCTAAGAGTGAGGCTGTTTTAGTCGGCCAGTGGGTAGGTGAGGTAAAGTTTTTTAGCTGGACATCAGTGACCAGTGCCATTTTAAGATGCTTCGGGGAGATGAGACTGGACAAAGCACTTTTTTTAATGAACCCAGAGAGACTGAACACAGTAAGACTGCCTGCTTTTTATCATGACCTGTTCAGAATCTGGAGACTTTTTAAGGTGCAAAGAGCCACAGCCACAGACTCTCTTCACTGGCTGCTTCAAGAGGCTCTGGTAAACGGGGCACGCCTGGATGTCGAAGACTCTTCACTGTCGCAGTCTCTCCTCACGTGTGGTGTTACCACCCTCAAACACCTAGTGGACATCGCTGGGCCTCACCTAAAGAACGTTGACGGAGTAGCTGCTTGGCTAGGTGTGAGGTCAAAGAGGGTGGTGAGCCAACTACTTCGAATGTGGACTTTGATCATCTCGCGTGAGGAGAGGGAAATGCTAACGGACTACTCTAGTGGAACTGAAAGCCCCGACTCAGAGGACCTGTTTCCTGAACTTGCACTGTCTGTGGACTGTGGACAAGGAGGCACTGGTCACTTGTTAGACAGTAAAAACATCACGAACATGAACTTTTTTTAATGTATCTGGAAAACTGTTTACAAAGCGTGTGTCAAAGCTTTTAATATGAGGTCACTCAGGGGGATAGTGGACACACCCTGGCGGACTGTCCTTGGTTTGAGTGAGGCAGAGCGTCCAGAGTGGAGGTCACTCTATAAGCCACCATTGCCAAAAAGAACTGGGGATTTACAATGGAGAATTTTACACGGTATCGTTGCGGTCAATGCTTTTATCTCTGTTCTGTGTCCCCAGGCCAGTCACTTGTGTCCTTTCTGTCTCCAAAGAGAGACAATCTTTCATGCTTTTACAGAATGTTCCAGACTACAGTCTCTTTTTGTAATTTTTTTCTTTCTTTTAACCTCATATTTTAAATGACATTTCTCTCTATTTATTGACATTCATTGAGAAAATGTAAATAAAAGTTTTTTTCAAATTCAATTCTCTCTCTCTCTCTCTCTCTCTCTCTCTCTCTCTCTCTCTCTGTCTTTCTTTCTAGTATTATACCTCCAGTGTACTCTTTGGCCTCTTTGGCCACAGCTACAATACTGTATTTGTTTGATTGCCAGAATGTCAGGTCTCGTAATACTAAGGTCAAAATGTATTCGTTTCTCCACTCTAGTGTACAAAGGAGGAAACGACTCGGTGAAGGTCTTCGACTGCAGTCTCTGCCACTATTACCCCCAACACAGCAGAAATGCTCCACAACATCAACCCTCACTTAATCATCTGACTGGGACAAAAGAGACATAACACCACAAAGTAGAGAGATACTGAGTGAAGAGTGGTCCTTCTTACTGCAATTAATTAGGTGAATTTAACAGTTGGTCTTTGCAATACATCTTAAAACACATCCTTTTAAGTACATCCTTAAAATAGTCTCTGATATGAAATTACAGATATACAAAACTAGAGAACCAGTGGTGTAATGTAACGCAGTAAAATTACTTGGTTACAGTACTTTTTTGAGAGTTTTTGTACTTTACTTGAGTTTTTATATTTCTGTCAACTTTTACTTTTACTTCACTATTTTTTTGAAACAAATTCTATACTTTTACTCCGATACATTTTCTGTTCGGCATTTTCGTTACGTACTACAAAAAAAAACCTGCGTCCAAATTTGCGATAAAGGAAGTTTGTGGTTAGTGATGACTTTAGGCTATGTCCACACGTAGCTGGGTATTTTTAAAAACGGAGTTTTTCAACTTTTTTTTAATTCGGTCCACACGACCTACGTGTTAAAAATATCTTTGTCCACATGAAAACGCAAAACGCCCTGTTAAGTGCTGTCAGGCGCATGCCTAGCCAATCAGAAGCCTAGACAAAACTTTATTACCGGTTCCGGTAGTTTAACAACAATGGCGCGTCGTGTGAAAGCGATGCCCTTGACATGCAAAAATTTCATTGTAGAATGTAGAAGTCCGACCAGGTCACGTCTCCATCGCTGTGTGCGTTATTGGAGTTTTGTATGCAGCAGCAGTGAGCTTCGTATGACATTCCGGCCCCTTTGTTCATTACCGTAATGTGTGAGTAACTCTGCATGCATGTAAAAAGTCCAGTAAACAACGTTAACACAGTCAGTAGTTGACGTAAGTCTGCTATTGCACAAAATATCTTCATAAACAAAGCTGACGTCAAATCAAGGAGATCTGCACACAGACAGTGACGTCAATTTGTCAAAATCCCCGTTTCCCCCATCCACACAACACCACTGAAAACGGTGAGAAAATCTTCACTTTGGAAGGAGTTTTCCAAAAGCTCCATTTTCAGTGACCTCAAACTGCATTAGCATGTGGACGAAAAGTCAAAACACAGAGAAAAATCCCCCTTCTTAAAAATCCCAGGCTACATGTGGACATGGCCTTAGTTGCAAGTGCACATGTATGGAAACCCTGATACTGTACACTTCATTACAATGCAGTTCTAAAGGCCTCTTCTTTCTTTCATGCAAGTCTTATTTTTTTGCTGGTGCACTTATTGAGAAGTTTAAGAAAGAAAGCAATACAGAATAAAATTCATAATTCTCCAAATTATTACAGCCTTACTTTTTTATTAATTTACTTCTACTTTTACTTTCCATACTTGAATACATTCATGAAAATACTACTTTTGATACTTAAGATACAGTTTATTTCAGATACTTTAAGACTTTTACTCAAGTAGAATTACAATGGTTGACTTTAACTTTTACTTGAGTCATTTTCTAACAAAATACCTGTACTTTTACTCAAGTGTGGCTTTTGGGTACTTTATACAACACTGCTGCCAAGCATAGGAACCCCTAGGCATACACCCTAATAGACAGCAGAACTTGATTATATGTAACTTGCCGTTACATGTTCTTCATTAAATACTGTACTGTAAGAACAGTCACTTATCACTTCATTCCCATATATTACACACTCTGTTGCTGCTTGCACACACATCTTGTATTGTTTGTGTATCCTACAGTCATGATATGTGAGGCACACTACTATTATTTCACAACTATGCACTCCCACACTTCATATACAAACCTGTCACATGCTCTATATATTGTGGTCTCTGTTTAATCTGTATAGCATCTGTACAGCATTGTCTTGTAATTTTGAGGGTCACCAATTCCTTTTGTGTGCAAAACATACTTGGCTGATAAACCTGATTCTGATGAAAAAGACAGTTTCATGCTAATCTATTACAGACATTAGTACTGAGAAAATCTTTGTGAAAATCTGCTGTTTTATATAATTGGCATTAATTATGAATATAAAAACAATAAAGAAAGCAGGCCATGACAAACCCATAAATTAACACAAATAAAAGGAAATATAAGAAGAGGACAGGGCGGTCTGTCTGCACATAGCATAGAATTGTTCATAATTGATTTGTGGAACATGACAAAGAGTTCACAGTTTTTACTTGGCCGTCAAAATTCCCCAGATCTCAATCCGATCCAGCATCTGTGGGATGTGCTGGACGAACAAGTCCGATCCATGGAGTTTCCGCCTCGCAACTTGCACGATGTAAAGGAACTGCTGCTAATGTTTTGGTGCCAGATATCTCACACACCTTCAGAGGTCTTGTGGAGTCCATGCCTCCGTGGATCAGAGCTGGTTTGGTGGCTCCACTGGGACCTACACAATATAAAGCTGATGGTTTTAATGTTAGGGCTGATCACTGTACATAAACAACTGGAAAGTGCTAGGCAGTGCTGAACTGAAACCATAAAGCAACACTACAAAACTGCAAATGAATTTTATCTAGTGGTTTTTGCTTGAAAACAGTTAACAGTTTCACTGATTCTGGGTTGGGGGCATGTGATGAGAATAAAGATGGTCAAAGGACATATTTGTGAGTGCTAACAATATTGACATGTTTCCAGTGATCTTGTTTTCATCCATCCATTGTCTATACCCAATTTTTTCCTAATTAGGGTCACGGGGGTCTGCTGGAGCCTATCCCAGCGCACATTGGGCACATTGTTACACCCTGGACAGGTCACCTGTCCATCTCAGGGCCACATATAGACAGACAACCACATACATTCACAGGCAATTTAGAATTACCAATCAACCTAATGTACATGTTTTTGGACTGTGGGAGGAAACCGGAGTAAACCCACACAGGCACAGGGAGAACATGCAAACTCCACACAGAAAGGCCCGGGATTTGAGGCAACAGTGCTAACCACTAAGCCACCTGCCTGCCCTGTGATCCTATTTTATATTTTATAAATGAAATAATACGTGCTGAAGTAGCTGATGAATCCGGATTAATGAATGTCACTGGGTGACATGTTAGCAATTACAAAACATTTCAAACGGGGAGATTTTTTCCTGACTGTTCTCACTGAATGTTACCACCAGGTGGAGGTGTTATAACACCTGAATACATTTGTATGCTCACACAGGGGCGTTTCTAGGATTAGAAAAGATCAGGGGCTGAGCCCGAAACATCAGGGGCTAATAAGGGAGAGGGGGTAAGCAAGAATAACACGTTTCGCACAAGCATTTTTATGTAATATTGTTTAATAATAAACACAAATAGTATGCAACTTTAGAAAATTTAATTCAGTTTTTTTTCTGACTCCTCCCATCTTTTCAGAGTCTTGCTATCAAAAAGGAGTTCATTAAATTCATTACATTTTCTTTCTCACACAGGTACGCCATGCAATATTATCTCTTTTACGGCTTGTGTGTGAAGCAGTGCCATGTAGATACTTTTTTATTATTGTTATTATTATACTTTTACAATAATCTCTATTATACTTGCACCAATTTATTATTTATGTATTATTCTTTGTTTCTTCTTTTTTTTTATTTTTACAGCCTCTCTTCTGTTCTCTTATTGTTCTCTGGTCTCTCATTCTCTCATCTGTCTTGCTGCTTTTATGTATCTTGTCTACTTCATGCTGTCGGTGATTTTTCTATCCTATTTCTTTGAGGGTGGAATCATCAGAGAGTATTTCCGAGACTTGACTTGAGCAAAACGGTCAGTTACCATACTGGTATTTATAGTGCTGAGAATTCCTGTATCTATTGACAGAACAGCCGAATGATGGAGTCTGTTCTGGTCCATTGTTCACCTAAGCCATGTATGTATGTTACTCAAATACTGCATTAGTGGAATAATAGAAAGTCAAGATGTTCAGACTGTAATGTCCTAGCGCTTTACCAGTTTATATTTTATTTAGATCTATCTTTAGGCTTATTTAATTTAAGGCTTTTGTACATCTTGGGTGTGGAATAATATTCAAAGGGGTCCTATATGTCAGGGGTTTTCAGAATCAAAGACAGTGGGCCTCCTTTTTGACACAACATACATTTGTTAGCCGACTTTTATCAACTGTGTTAACATTCAAAATTAAAAGTTAGGCTATAAAGACACAAGTACAATAAGTGTTCAATACTTCAGGGTAACCAGGGAATCTTGCGCATATGCAGTACGATAGGAACATTCCACTATTCATGAATCATGGGGGGGCCTGCATTTGAAAAGATGTAATAATAACGTTAAAATCTTAATGGTTATAGACAGACCATACAATATATGATAGAAAAGTAATAAGTACTATATGATTCATACAGGCTTCTTAGTATTGGTCGGGGCCCCCTAATTCCCCGGGGCCCTAAGCGAGATAAGATTAAAATCTAGATTAAAATCATTAAAATCATTTGGGGCTCGAGCCCTAGCGAGGCCCCTGTGCTCACACATGTTGAGCTCTTTACCACATAGTCATAGGATTGTATGACCTATAGAATATCATGCCAAATACAACAGCCCAAATGTTTATAGACAACCTCAGTCATTACTCCCATATGTGCTTTCAGTACATCCTAGTCCAGAATTCATCCAGATTTTCTTCTTATAATAAGATAAGATAATTAAAATAATTCTCTTCTGGAAGGTTCCACATGGCTGTGGGGATTTGTGATGATTTAACCACATGAGCATTAGTGATGTAGCGCAAGGAGACCTGGGGTGCAGTCAGCAGCAAGAAAACAAGAGTTTGGACATTTAGTCGACACGGTTAATATCCATCTTCTGTACCCGCTTTATTCCTAATTTGGGTCACGAGAGTCTGCTGGAGCCTATCCCAGCACACATTGGGTGAAAGGCAGGGGTACACCCTGGACAGGTCACCAGTCCATCACAGGGCCACATATAGACAGACAACCATTCACACTCACTATTATGGGCAATTTAGAATTACCAATCCACCTAATGTACATGATTTTGGACTGTGGGAGGAAACCGGAGTAAACACATGCAGGCACGGGGAGAACATGCAAACTCCACACAGGGATTCAAACCCAGGACCTGTGAGGCAACAGTGCTAACCACTAACCCACCGTGCTGCCCACATGGTTAATAATAAAAAGCTAATATTCCAGGTTATTAAAATGCATTGATCAGTAAAAGTATGAATTTCCACAATGTCAGTTACGCATAAACATGTTTCTCTTTTTGCAGATCACATGAGCTCTACTGTCAACACCTCCATTGCTAGTCGTCATATTTGTATACATTTCTAAATGTATGATGAGAAGCTCCACAAGAGGGAGCTACGTACACATCCAATGATGTACGATTGCGCAATCAAGGCATCGATAAGACTTTTGGGGTGTACTGCATAGATATACAGGTGCTTGATATGTGGTCTTTAGGTGTGTTTTACTGCATGCAGTTTTTGGAGCTTTTTTTTTGCTCAGCTTGCGTCACCGCCAGCATATTGTCAGGCACTGAATTTGGTCTCTAGCATACAGATAAAATCAATTAAATGTGCAAGACATTTAATAAGATTTAGTAGAATTTTGTACAGACTAAAACATTAATGTGCTTAGAACATTTTTTGTAATTTCTGTAAAAATATAAGAAGTTTAAAGAAGGCAATGCTAGCACTAGGTATGCAGTTCAAGTTAGGTAATGTTATATAGTATAGAATATATATACACATACATAAACCGATCAGCCATAACATTATGATCACTTGCCTAATATTGTGTTGGTCCCCCTTTTGCTACCAAAACAGCCCTGATCCATCAAGGCATGGACTCCACTAGATCATTGAAGATGTTCTGTGGTATCTGGCACCAAGATTTTAGCAGCAGATCCTTTAAGTCCTGTAAGCGTCCTGTAAGTTGCGAGGTAAGACCTCCATGGATCGGACTTGTTTGTCCAGCACATCCCATAGATGCTCGATTGGATTGAGATCTGTGGAATTTGGAGACCAAGTCAACACCTACAACACCTTGTTCTGCTCATCAAACTATTCCGAACCATTTTTGCTTTGTGGCACAGAGCATTATCCTGCTAAAAGAGGCCACAGCCTTCAGGAAATATACCATTTCCATAAAGGGGTGTACATGGTCTGCAACAATGCTTAGATAGGTGGTATGTGTCAAAGTAACATCCAAGGTTTCCCAACAGAACATTGACCAAAGCATGACGCTGCCTCAGCCAGCTTACCTTCAGCCGGCTTGCCAATGCACACACACCCGGCCATCCACATGATGTAAAAGAAAACATGATTTATCAGAAGCGGACACCTTCTTCTATTGCTCTGTGGTCTAGTTCTGATGCTCACATGCCCATTCTTGCCGCTTTTGGTGGTGTACAGGGGTCAGCATGGGCACCCTGACTGGTCTGCGGCTATGCAGCCCCATGTGCAACAAACTGTGATGCACTGTGTATTCTGACACCTTTCTATCAGAACCAGCATTTACTTTTTTTTTTTTTAGCAAGTTGAGCAACAGTAGCTTGTCTGTTAGATCGGATCACACGGGCCAGCCTTCTATGCCCACGAACATCAATGAGCCTTGGCTGCCCATGACCCTGTTGCCAGTTCACTACTGTTCCTTCCTTGAACCACTTTTGATAGATACTGACCACTGCAGACCGGGAACACCCCACAAGAGCAGTGCAGATATGATACATAGTTGTGGATTTAACCGTATTTACATCAGTCTTCACATGGCTGAAAGCAAGAGATGCTGCTTTTAAATCTGGCAATGCAGAGGACTACAGCAGAGCCAGGGCCAACCTGAAAAGGGGCATTAGGAAAACCAGGCACGCACATAAACTGCGTATCGAGGAGCACTTCCACTGCAACTCCAACCCCACACACATGTGGAAAGGCATCCAGACCATCACTGACCACAAACCAACAATACAGTCTCTAACTACCAGCAATGCCTTCCTCCCAGACGAGCTCAACCACTTCTTTGCTCGCTTTGACCAGGACATCACACACACCAGGAATGATGATTCCTCTACGGCTGATCCTCCAATATCACTCTCCACAACAGAGGTACATTCAGCACTGAGCAGAGTAGATCCACATAAGTCAGCTGGCCCTGATGGCATACCCGGACGTGTGCTCAAGAGTTGTGCCACTGTTCCAACATGTCTGAAGACTACAACCATCATACCAGCATTCTTCTGCAAAGCATTCTTTTGCAAAGTGTCTGAACGATTTCCACCCTGTTGCACTCTCTCCCATTGTTATGAAGTGTTTTGAGAAGTTGGTTCTAAGTCACCTCATAGCATGTCTCCCACCTACACTGGACCCACACCAGTTTGCCTATTGCCCAAATAGGTCAACAGAGGATACTATTTCCACTGCTCTTCATCTTGCTCTCTCCCACTTGGACAATAACAATACATACATTCGGATGTTGTTCATTGGCTTCAGCTCTGCTTTTAATACAGTTGTCCCTAGTAAACTGATCACTAAGCTCAGTGACCTGGGTATCTGCACTTCCATATGCAGCTGGATTATGGACTTTTTAACAAATCGACCTCAGTCTGTAAAGTTGGGTAATCACTTATCCTCAACCCTCATCCTGAACACCGGTGTCCCACAAGGCTGTGTGCTGAGCCCACTGCTCTACTCCCTGTTCACCCATGAATGTGTTCCGCAACATAACTCCAACGTCTTCATCAAGTATGCAGATGATGCCACAGTTGTTGGCCGAATTAGCAACCACGATGAATTGGCCTACAGGGAGGAGATCCATAGACTGTCAGGATGGTGTTGCATGAACAACTTCACCCTCAATGCCACAAAGACCAAAGAGCTCATCGTGGATCTAACAGCAGCAAACACTCCCCTATTTACATCAAGAGGATCTGTCCTAGCATCTGAACACCTCAACTCATTCGGAAGGCGCAACAGCGTCTTTACTTCCTAAGGAGACCGAAGAAAGTTCACCTATCCCCCAAGATCCTGACCAACTTTTACCACTGCATTGTTGAGAGCATTTTGACGAGCTCCATCACAGTGTGGCATGGCAGCTCCATGGTGTGTGAAAAGAAATCACTGCAAAGGGTTGTGAAAACTTCCCAACGCATCATCGGCACCCAACTACCTGCCACTAAGTCTCTTCACCACAGTAGATCTCTGCGCAGAGCACACAAAATAATCAAGGACTCCTCCCACCCGAGTCATAAACTGTTCAACCTCCTTCCATCCAGGAGGAGATACAGGTCCATCCTCACCAGAACCAGCAGGTTTAGGGCCAGTATTTTTCCTTCAACCATAAATCTACTGAACTCTACACTACACCGCTAGGACACTCATGTCTTACTGCACTTACCACCCTGTACATTCTGTTAATATAATATTTTTCACTGTTATACATTCTGTTGTACCTTTTGTTATAATATAATATTTTCTCACTCTGAAATATAATTAATGTACATATTGTCCATTTCATAAATTACACCTAGTTTTTTTATCTCTGTCTATGTATTTATATACATTTATATATACTATATTTATACATACTATATACTATCTGTATATTCATTGTATATTATCTGTTACTGTTGTACATACATTGTACGTAATGCATACATTTTTAGCACAATTATAATTACGCCTGTCACTTTATCTGCTGTAAATACTACCTGCACATACTTTTCTATGCACACATAGCCTTATTTATCGATGTACATATTTACATATTTATTTGCACTTGTTTATTTGCACAATTTCTACTATTTGCACTTCTGGTAGATACTAAACAGCATTTTGTTGCTATGTACCTGTACTTTGCAATGACAATAAAGTTCTATCTATCTATCTATCTATCTATCTATCTATCTATCTATCTATCTATCTATCTATCTATCTATCTATCTATCTATCTATCTATCTACAGTATACATGTGCAAACTGGCAGTAGATATTAAATATGAAGAACCTTGTGAGTCTAGAAAAAAAGTGTTAAATGTTGTAATAGTGCGGTGTGAGAGTGTTATCACCTGTCACACACAAGTGAACCATTGTACAATTTTATTGTGAATGGTATGAATGACTTCCTGTAACGTTCAAATTCTTACACTTGCACACTTTGTACACTTGCAAAAATTCAGAGATTTTGTAGGATCAGAGTCAGGTGTATGATTAACCAATTATATCAAGCAGGTGCTAATTATCATTAATTTCATATGTAGGTTGAAACACAATCATTAACTGAAACAAAAAACAGCTGTGGAAGACAGTTTCATGTCACAGGTTATACACAATGGCAAGACTGAGCACAGCAACAAGACCCAAGGTAGTTATACTGCATCTGCAAGGTCTCTTCCAGGTCAAGATTTCAAAGCAGACTGGGCTTTCAAGATGTGCTTTTTTTTAGCTATTTTGAAGAAGCACAAAGGCAATGTTGAGGACCATGGTGGTCCACACAGGTACACCAATCTACTGTCCAGAAAAGTCTGGCCAATAGGGCTTTATGGAAAAAATTGCAGCCAAAAAGCCACACCTCTGACGTGGAAACAAGGCTAAGTGGCTCAACTGTGCACAAAATCATAGGAACTGTGGTGCAGAAAAATGGCAGCAGGTGCGCTGGACTGTTGAGGCAAAATTTGAAATCTTTGGCTGAAGCAGGAGGAAGGTTATTTGCCGAAGGGCTGGAGAGTGCAGAATATTGAGTGTCTGCAGGCAACAATGAAGCATGCTGGAGGTTCCTTGCAAGTTTGGGGCTGCATTACTGCAAATGGAGCTAGAGATTTGGTCTGGATTAATGGTGTTCTCAATGCTGAGAAATACAGGCAGATACTTTTCCATCGTGCAATACCATCAGGTAGGTGTCTGATTGGTCCCAAATTTATTTTGCAGCAGTGAATGTCATCCTCAACATAGAGAAGAAATCCTGGAAGTGATGGTTTGGCCCCCGCAGTGCCCTGATCTTAACATTATCGAGTCCAGGGGCAGACTGGCCATCGGGAGCACCAGGCCTGACGGTTGTTCTGGCCTGCCGCTGCTAGGAATGAATTGACGGACCTCTCAGTCTACAAATCAGGAAATCGCTGAGTGAAAATAACATTACGTGACCCAACATCAGCGATGCACTGTCTAATTGGCTATTTCCAGAGGCAGGTAATAGGCGCTGCGCAGACCGATCAGTAAATGAGGTCAAAGTACTGCGAAAGTGACTTAAGAGTGTGCACTCGAATATGCGCTAGAATCGCTCTCGCGATACTTTGGTGTCCATTTGGCAGACGGACGCTTTCATGCAATGCAACTTACAATAGATAAAATCAAACCAACAAATGAGCAACATGTAAGTGCTGTGACAAGTCTCATTTAGTCTAATGCAGTACATGTAGCATGTTTTTTTAATAATAAATTAAAAGAATAAAAAGTAGATAGAATAGAGAGTGCTAGTGTTAGTGGGTCCAAATCTGTATATAATAAATAAAAGAAATCATAGAAGTTGAATAGAGAGTGTGAGTGTTAGAGGGTCAAGATTTTATTTTTTCAATAAATAAAAATTAATTACCTGCACACGCGCATCTACAGCACGGCTAACTGCAGGCTAATGATGATTACAAAATATATATATTTTTTTAAATTATATAGATGTTTTAAAAGAGCATGTTGCAACATCTTAGAAAATGACAAACTAGCACACTGTTTTAGAGATGGGGATAGAGTATTTTCTAGTGCCAAATTTGACCAGAAATTTCTTTCTTTTCTTTTTTTTTTTGAGTTTAAACTAAGCAAAACTAAACATTCAGGCTATACTCTTAGAACAATATGTGCTTTTCTGATTTATCATATCATCAGTAGTAGGACTGTAATATACAATTAATACAAGTATACATTATTGAATGTGTTTATTTCATATTGCAGAGCAACTAGATGTGCAGAGTGTGTGAGAGAGAGAGGGAGAGAGAGAGAGAGAGAGAGAGAGAGAGAGAGAGATTCAGTGAGAAAGTGAAAGCCTTGATTATTTGATTTGATTTGCCATTTGATTATTTCACCCATCCTTAATCCAAGGATTTTGATTTATTTACTAGTACTAAACACTTACTGTTTACTCTAACTGGTCTTTTCTTATGCCATTAAGTGAATATTGTTATCTGTTATTTACACTTTCAATATATATGTTGATTGATATATATATATATATATATATATATATATATATATATATATATCAACATTTGAATGTGTATCTGTGTAAAAGTGTAAGCCAATTTTATATTTGTCTGTGGTGTGGTAGGATAGATGATGTATTCCTAGTGAGTTTTTGATGGTTCATTTAGACCTATTTATTCATTTATAATTGGTCTGGCACCTGTTACATCAACTAATAGGGTTAGCCTAAAAGATTAGCAGTCTGGTGGACGGCAGCAGCAAAGGTGGCCTGGGATAAAGTCAAATTCCCGGCCTGAATTATTGTCCCAGTCCGCCACTGATCGAGTCTGTATGGGATTACATGAAGAGGCAGAATGATTTGAGGTAGTCTACATCCACAGAAGATTTGTGGTTAGTTTATCAATATGTTTGGAACAACCTACGTGTCGAGTTCCTTCAAAAACTGCAAGTGGAAGTTTACCTGGAAGAATTGATTATTTTGCAGGCAAAGTGTGATCACACCAAATATTGATTTGATTTGGATTTCTCCATTTTGTTAATTGATAAAAATAAACTATTAACACTTGTTAAAAGCATTCTTATCATTTTTTAAAATAGATTTTTAAGCCTAAAACTTTTACACAGTATTGTGTGTATATGTACAGTGTATATGTGTATGTGTGTAGCTAGTGGCCTAGTGTTCGCAGAGGAAAAGGAGTGTACTAAACCAACATATTCCATTTAGATCTAGCCACATGTTTTTCACTGCATGTTGCAGTGAATTGCAATGAATGCCATTCGCCCACAAAGCACCCCTAAAAGGCATTGCTGGTTTGCATTTTGTGATAGCGTCAAAAGCTTGTGATGAGCTGAATATACAAAATCAGCACAGAACATCTACTGAAACTGAAAATATTTAAGCAGGCAAATGGTCTTACAATAGGTAAAGGAGATCAAACTTGACAAAGGCTAATTCACTAGATATGAAACTGGTCAAATCCTTTTATTATAAAAAAAAACAGGCAGACAGCCCTCGGCACAGAAACAATCCTGTAGTAAGATGTCACTTATTCACAGGCTGGGCAATTTAGAAAGCGTAGCGTGATTGTGAATGATAGTGATAATGATTTAACAGGTTAAACTGATTAGTAATCAAGTGACTCAGAGCACGGTAGTTGTATGACTGCACATATGATGGCTGCTAATTTGGGAGTTGCAGACACTGTTGTAACACAACTTAGGCGACAGTAGTGGACCCATTTTGAGTCATGTAGCCAACGTAGGCCACATAACTACTTTGCAATTGCAATGCAAAGCACAGTGTCACAGATAAATGCGATATATACTTCCATGTTTCAGCCTATAATTATAAAGTTTACATCTAACTGTTTTGCATATAGTGTGTTTTTAAACTGTACACCATATCAGTCTATCTATTTCTCTATTTCTATATCTATTTGCAGGTAATGTCTAAATATGAATGTGTTTTCTGGAGCTAAACCTAAAAAGCAGCTAAAATTGAAAGTAAAGCACAGCAAAGTGAGGTGTGTTTAGTGTGTGTACATTTTATCAGTTCACATGCTGGTAAGTGTTTTTTTGTTGCATCCGTTCTGCATCTCCCTCAGATCAAGCAGTGTTTCCTTTTCATCTGTGGGCATGCTTAAAATGCAAAAATAAAAAACAGGCTCATATCAGCAAATTGCTGGTTATTGCATGAGCACCCAAAACCTGAGTGAAGAGTGCTAGAACAGTTCTAGAGTTATAGCCAAGGTTAATAGTAATAAACAACAGAATCACTGTCACACCTTTGATATTGCAGTTTTAATGATAACCAAATAACCCCTGACCACACACACACAAACACAAACACTCACAAAATGGCCTATCTACTGCACTTTCATTTTAACATAAGCTTTTATTATTCCATTTAAACTCCTGGGCTTGGCTTCAGCACACAGAAAGAGATTTTCTTCCTAACCCTCTTCTTCCAAAGCACCATCTGTTTAGATATGCTCCAGGTTGTTGCGGTAGATATGATGATAATATCTATGTGTTCAAGCAGTGCAATTCTCTATCCTTGCCCAGCTGCTATCAACTGCAGCTTAGCAGAAATAATCCACCAAGGCCGAACCTACTTACATTCCGTGCCCCTCAATAAAAACTTGTCAAATTCATTCCGAGAGTTGTAATGACTGAACTGCTAGGACATTTTTCTATTTTTAGTCTTTCTGTGGGTAGGGGTAAATTAATTTATGGAGGTGTGTAGGAGTGAGTTTGTTACTCCTAAGGTTCCATTTTCTGTTGGTGTGTCAACCATATGTAGGCGATGTGAGGATGAAAAAGCCAGACCCATGTAAGCAATCTGCATATGGCCCAATGTTTCTATTGACTTACGTCTAGAAGAGATGTAGGTGTGTTGTGGTGTGATACTGGCTTTACTAGTATGAGCCATATAAAACGTTTTTGCTCCCACTGACTGTACAGATTTTAGCCACCATTCAAAACCATATGCGGGCAACATGAGGCCACGTCTCAACCAAGGCATCTTTTACATTGTGTGCAGGCTAAACCCCCTCCACTGTATTTTGCCTGTGTTGTGCCATATCCATATGAATGATCCTCCACCAGGATCCTCTTTCAGGGCATATGTGGCATGCTAGCATTGTGGATTGCTACCTCACAGCTCCAGCTACCTCACAGCTTCGATCATTAGCTTGGGTCACTGACTGCCTCTTACATATTCTTCCTATGTTCACATGGGTTTCCCCTGGGTTTTCTGGTTTCCTCCTATTGTCCAAAACTTGCCAGAATTTTGACTGGCTGCCATAAATTGCCCCTACTTGTGACTGTATGCATTGTGATTTGAAATGTGTTAAACTGAATACACCTTGACTCGAGTACACAATATGGCACATTCAATTGATTGGGCATGATTTAGAAGTACAACTGTGTGCGTAATGTCCCACAATTCAGACTGAAAACCAGGTTAAGAGGCACTCTCTGTAGACCTCTGATTAAATAGCATCAAGATATAGGTCTGGTAATAGGTATAAAAGCATTTCTAAAGCACTGAATCCAGGAGCACACTGGGCTCTATCATTATCATCCAACAACAGATGAACAACATTGCCTAGCCCTTTTCCAGGCTTTAACTGTCCAGGTGTACAGCACTAACTTAGAAAAATTGCTTTAGACAAGGTTACTGTGATTTACGGTTCAAGGTATAAAATATTAGTTGGGACACAAACAGGAGTGACCACAAGAACCTGTGGGGCATGCTTTTTTATAGGGCTTAAATATAATCTTTTGGCTAGACACCTAGGTTTATACACCCAATTATAGCTCTTTTCAACTGCCTGGGTAGGTTGTTGGTATACATCACAATAGTTAATTGCCACTTTACATTAGCCAGGTGGACTGGTTTTGAGCAACATGCCACAAATGCCAAAATTCTCTGCCAGTCTTATTGACATTCCCTTGGAAAGAATTGGTTTAGATCTTGTCATGACATGTTCCGCACAGGAATCAAGACTGTTCAACATAGGCCTATTGCCAGGTAGACATCATGTATGTCACATATACTATGCATACTTTATGATTTGCTGAAAATGAACAAGTGCCTACTGCCCCTGTACTGTTCAGTACAGTCCCAAACTGATGGGTTGGTGAAGCACTGTAGTAAGCTGCCAAATAACGTTTGTAAATTAATACACAGTGATGGCTGGAACTGGGATAAATGGTTGGGAGCTCTATTATTTCTGCTTTTGAGTTATTATATGGTAGAAGCTTCAGGGGGTTACTGGATTTTACTAATGAAAGCTGGTAGTGTGGTCTAACTCTACTCATAGACTTATGAGTAAAATCCAACATACTAGGCCACTTGTCATGGGAACATTTGCAGGAGGCCTTGTAAAAGGCATTAATTGTTTAGTAAGTTCTCCCAACAGAGACCATTTGCAACAGGGTCCTCTACCCACTTCTAGAAAATTATTCTCCAAGTGACGAGGACCCTTTCAGGTTACGCAATGGTTAGGGCAGTTGAGAATGGACACATTATTTCAATACAGTGAAGAAAGCTAGTACTTGTTGCTCTAATGATGGGGGTGCTAGCGAGAGATGAGATTGAGACCGGAATATTCAAAAACATCCAATCTCCTTTGGCTCTCTCATTGTCAGAGAGAGCAGAGGTAACCAAATTGAATTTCCTGATGATGACCTTGTCCAGGCATGCTAACCTCATGGAAATCATGTAAATTTTTTAATCATGATTCATGCTATTCATGGGAGTAATAGAGCCATCACACAGTGATGGCAATTGCACCATTGTTCTTGTGCCCAAGGTGGTTCTGCATTTTGTATTATATGCAAAGTGAATACAATGCCAAAATTGTAGTGGCAGGGAAGTGGCAGGGGGGTCTGAATAAAGAGGGTGTGTTTAGGTGCTCAGTGCTGCCCTTTTGCAATTTGCTTAGAACACACACCCCTGCCGTGAGTCTGCACGAAGGATGCCACAGTGAAAAGCACTCATTGGCATCTAGAATTACAGGCTTTCACTTTCACATTCATTTCACAATGGTCCACATGATGTGGTGCTGATGGTAGTGGTTAAATATCTCTATTAAATAAATATCTAGTCGGACAGTAGGGTATGTGCCATGTGGGAGCATTGTGTCTGCCCTGCGATTGAGGTGTTTTGGAATGAGCTAGAGGGGTAATATCTAATATGGCTGACCCTCTCTTTTTTTATTTCTCTCCATGAGTAGTGAGATGTGTCTGCCAGTGAGCAGAGTAAAGCAAAAGCATAGAAGAAATTGAAATAAGCTGGAAAGCTGCAATTTGTTTCGAAAAGCTGTCTACTGTGCCAAAGGATGCACAGTGCAAATAAAAATAAACAACTTCTGTGCACTTTTGCCCTTGGTCTGCTGTGTTCTCTGAGCATTGTACTGCCAAGATTGTTACAGTGTGGTTCTCTGAATTGGAGAAGCATCAGGGCAATTTCCCTCAGAACAAATGGAGTCATGTTTTCAAACAGAGGAGGATCAGTGGTCTCCTTGGCTAAAGTGCTTCCCAGGTGAAGGACTATATTTTTTTTACCAGCCTCCAGAAATATAATTTGTTCCAGCCAAATTTACATTAATTTTACATTTTACATTAATAAACTTAGTAATTTACTGTACTCCATGGCCTTTGCTCTAGGATCTTTGTATCCAATGCAAGAAGCACATGTGGAAACAATGGCAATGTGACTGCCAATGTTAAAACACTTCTCTGCATGCTTTATGTACTTCCTCAGGATTAAAAGTAAAATCCAATTCATGGCACATCAGAGTTTCTGATTGGCAGGTCAACCTATAAAATGTTTAACAATTTCAATCCAAAACAGTATATTTATAGCCATTCAGCAACATGGAGATATTAAACACACAGATGTACTCTGTTCTCTGATTATCTTTATTGGTATCCTGTGCTGGATTGCAAATAAAATACTATGAAACTAACTACTTTTGAAAGTATGATCGCAGATATCCTGAAAGCATAATGAAAAAGCATCCAGTCTATTGTCGGACGAATGTAAGTTCAATTCCACACAATGCCACAGTCATTCGTGGAGTTTAGGGAGGAACATTGGCTGTGCTTTCTGGGTGAGAGGGATGCCATACTCTCTCATTACCCTGTCCATCAGTGTGACACTAGCCAGTACTGTGTGTCTGTGAGGTTTAAAATTGCCCCCCTTCCCCAAATGCTAACAACTACAATCAACTAGAATGCATACATTTTCTCAGTCAACAAGCCAGACAAACACAGGGTTTGTGTGCTAGCCACTGTCTGTGTATTTAAAGCAACTATAATCCACTTAGTGGAAGGTTATAAATAGTCAGTAACAGTACTTCCTTTTCCTGGGTTGTGAAGGTGTGCTTCATGCAGCACTGTCAACATCATGCTGCAGTTAATAGTCAAGTCAGATAGGAATGTGGTCCTATCATGAGCTAATGTGTGTGTTAATGCACACTAATTCGATCATTCATATTTAATGATAATGAAATTATGTTCGTTAGCGAGAGACAGGGGACAAGGTCTCTATATTTTAAGACTCTGTTAATCCACTTCCTAAACTTATAGCAAAGTAAGAATTTGACAAGAGGGCAAATATGACATAGGGACACTTTGTAGGCAACCCATATGGAGTAGCGTAACAAAGTTTACTTCCTTATTTGTAGTGCTCCGGGGAATGAGCACACAGATAGACTAATAGTTCAAAGGAAACCGCCACAGCTTTACATGATGTGCGGAAGTAAAATGTGGTTTGAATGTGGTATCTGAATGCGCTGTGCATTTTATAAACAGTAGCAGTCTCTTTGGCCATTTTATAATATGGCAACTGACCATGGTGCCCATGCCATGAAATGCATCCTCTTACATTTGACCATCCTCTTAGACCGTTAGACTCTGCATTATCTGATGAAAACAATTGGCTTGACTTGTGTTTTGCAGGGAAGACTTCCAAAATTTTAATATGTTCAAATTGTACTCATAGGCCTTAGAATTTAAGTGTTCCTGTCTATTGCTATTACTGTTACTGCTGTTGATGATGCCTTTATCCTATTTTTTTTCTTAAGAAATTTATTTCAAAATTATTTCTGATTTGTTCTGTAATCAGCAGATCTGCACATGAAAAATAAGACAAACGTTTCCATGAACGCTTTGATATATATTTTGGAAGCAGAAGCTTTGGACATTTCGGTAAAAAAAAATATTCAGATTTTTTGTTCTCATTAGTTAATAGCTTTCAGATCCTTAAAATGAGTCACTGACAATATTTTACTGAAAAGGTACAGCTTCAGTTGTACATTTGCAAAAAAAAACCTTACAAATAAATAAAATTTGTTTTAGGATTTCGCAAGAGTTTGCAAAAATAATGAGACTTATCAAAAGTCAAATGAGACTTATCAATAAACTTATCCAGACATTATTTCCACCAGTCATATACCAGTTAATGGTGATGACTCATTTTTAGGTATTGACACGGAAAAAGTTTTTAGTGGTCTTAACCATACCTGATGGGGGGAGTTGTGAAGATGGAGAGATTCTGGTGACTTTTCAAACTGCTTATGTTTCCTTCATCTCAAGCTCCTCTAAACCACTTTCATCTTTGAAGCAACAAAGTGATGCACATGCAGTGTCGCTGGAGCAAAAAGACCTCCGGTGGCACCGGATGACTTAGCTTTTTTTTTTTCTTTTTTTTTTCTAAATAGCATTTATTTTTTGCTAGAATAGCTTGTTGTTCCCACTATAGATAAATTAGAGTGTGGCTGTATTTCATGGATTAGTGCATTTGCAATTTGCTTTAAACAAAATAAAAAAAGGTTCCTCGTTATGTTTGGCACTAACAATTTCACTTTCCATCACAATTTATTCATTTTGTTTGTCACAATCCACATTTCAGTATGATTCAAGTTTGAGTGCTTTTTCTTTCAACCTTCAGACTCCTGAAAAACAGAAATGAGTGCAGGCCATTCATTACATCAAGGCACTCCATTACACATTATATACAAATATTATACAAATTTACAAATTTCGCAGCTCGCATTTTCTGTACATACATTCCTAATAAGACAAAGCAATAAAAATCAAAGACTTTTCTTAGATCTATCTATCTATCTATCTATCTATCTATCTATCTATCTATCTATCTATCTATCTATCTATCTATCTATCTATCTGTCTGTCTGTCTGTCTGTCTGTCTGCCTATTTGTCTCTATCTGTCGATCCATTCATCTGTCCATCTATCCATCCTTCTATCCAGCCATTCATTCGTTCATCTTCAGTAACTGCACTTCTGGTGCTGTTTATTATTTTTTATTTTATTGTAGAGTTTAAGATAAGTCATGCTTACAGCAGGGCTGAAATGCAGCTGGAAACAGGAGGCTTGAGGTGAGATGACATTATACTCAGGATGACATTTCTGGCATTTGGCAAATTCCCTTATCGAGAGCGACGATGTATGGATAAGGATGAGACGAAGGATGCGATGTATGGTTAATACTTAAATACTTTAATTATAAAATTTTATTCATGGTTGCACATTTTGGTGACTGAGCGTTACACACATTAGTAACAATTAATCTCATAGAACAGACAAACTCAAGAGTCTTACAGCTTAAGCCTAAATGCTGTTTTAGTCCTGAAGCCTATATAATGGCTTGGGCTCTTCTTGATGTATATATTCTACCTGATGTATGCTCTCCCAATTAATTTCTCTCATTATCATGCTTCTAAATTTATATATCATGCTGAGCTTTTCTTTATGTTTAAAATGACATATTGAAGACGTTGGTTGCAAAATTGTTAAATTGCTCATCAACGCCATGGGGGAAAGACCACAGAAATTTCAACAGTGAGAGTGACGGATGGTCTTTTGATGTCCTTTTTGATAATAATGGATATAAAAATCGATAATCAATGGATATATATATATATATATATATATATATATATATATATATATATATATATATATATATATATATATATATATAAAATACAAAAACGATAAAAAAATACCATGAATTACAATAACGACCGTTGCAAAAAGTATACACACAACCACACCCAATAAGAAGGATCACAAAGATCGGTTTAAGAAATGCACACTTTAGTTGAGTCTTGTGGGTGTCAAGTTTCAAAATCAACCGTTAAAGCTGTCAAACTGTCAAGCTGCTTGAAACATTGCAGGAACAAACCATGTTCAGATAGAATCCCACAGATTGTAGCTCCTGAACGTGACTGATACTACTCATGCTTTGTGGTCAGAGGAGATCCAAATCGTGGGTCATGTAGTTCATAATTCATAATTAATCATTCATTTTTCAAGCTAATTTCACTGTATACAAGATACCAAATACTCTATTGTAAAAGTACACCTTCTTGTTAATATAAAAAATGTGCTTTGGTGATGAATAGTGAAATGGTTATAGAAATATAAATCAGTGGTTGGAAATGACCATATTTGATTTGATTACAAAATTGTGGGGTGCAATTAAATTTTGATTGGAAAGATTTGCTCTAAAAAAAACCATTATTAATATCCCTGTCAAATGATCACTTTTATTGATATATTAATTTTGAATTAATTATACTAATCACATTTACTGCTACCGCCAATGGGTTAAACTGGGGGTGTGTTTTCTGTTATGATTCGACAAAACACATCGTTAATTTATCTCCTTTTTTTTTTTTTGGCAATTTGGCCTATGTTCCAAAACATACAGCCTACTCAATGACATATATGCGTATTTTGGAGAAAAACATGTTCACATGTTTTTTCCGCAGATTGTGGAAAACTGAATAGTGAAACAAAGCTCCTATTGTGTATTCTTTTTGTTGATGGACAGAGCAGAGGGAAATTAGCTGATGAAGCCTGATAAATGGACAATTCGATCCAGGGAGATATGGTGAGGCAACTCTGTTTATATTAAAAAAAAAAAAAAAAAAAAGCAGTGTGAATATATATTTTTAGGTACTTTGCCATCATTGTTGAGAGACAAAGCCAGTCTGGGGAGACTGAATTATTAGTGAAATTGAGAATCAGTCAGTTTACAGGATTTAGTTGTTTTCTGATAAATGCACAGTGGTCTGTGATAAGGTTTTGATCGTATCGTTTTCTGAGAATCATTGTGGTTATTTTTAATACTTATCTTCATCACATAACCTACACAAAATTCACTCAAAATGCACAAAAACTTCTGACTATAGACTAGTATTGACCTTTTCAGCTCGTAGTGGAGACCTTTAAGGCCATAATGGTCATTTCCCCTGGGGGTTTTAGCATGTGTGTGTGTGTGTGTGGGCGTGTGTGTGTGTGTGTGGGCTGGTTTCCACTAGTGGAACATGAGAGGTGTCTTGAATCCTAATCATAGGGAAAAAGAAAAATGTTGGTCACATTTGCTGTTATCATCTGCCAGGCAATATTGAAAGAATGCTGAAATTGTTTTGCACAACTGATATAAACAAAATCATCCCACTTCTTTTAAAATCGCAGGTTTTCATATAAAATAAATCTACAAAATAATTCACGCTACTTTATTGTGATATTAACCACACAATTCAGGTGAAAAACAATTAAACATTTTCGGAAATAAATAAAAAGACAAAATGTACAATATCCTGATACCATAACTAATACTTTAAGTCAACTTTTGCTTGTAATGGAAGAATTTTTGTATTAGAGTTTACCAACTTGGCAAAACTTGATACGGTCATTTTCTTCCACTCTTCCTTGCAATAGCTATCAAACTACTTCGGTCGGATTATGAGCTGGTCTCCTGTGCATAGCCCTCTTCTAGCCATGCCACAAGCTTTAATGAAGTTTTAATGAGTGGATTTTGGCCTTTGAGTGTTTACATTTACATCTCTGGCATTTGGCAGATGTTTTTTTTCCGGAGCGACAAATAGGAGTGCTTTGAGGTTGAATAAATTAACACTGCTTTAATAGGTCACAGACTTAGCCTAAAAACCGTGTTGGTAGTTGAATTTCCTTTTGTTGACTTGGTTTGTGCTTTTAGATTTTTACTTCAATCTTCAGCTGTTTACAAGCCAATATTTGGGCCAATATAGATTGGTATTAGGAGCTATCCAGAGTTTCTATCCATGATGCTGCCACTACCATGCTTCACCATGGACCTCAAGAGAGCATAATATATTTTACAATATGGTTCGGGGTGGACTTTATTTTATTTTATTTTATTATTTTTTGGAAAAAGGGTTTCCCCATCCCTCCACCCTAACCCCACAGCCCAAATGTGAAAAATACAAGAGCTTGGCGTCACATGCAGACTATCACAATCAGTACTAACCAGACATTCCTGCAGCATGTTTAATGTTGCCGTGGGTCTCCAGGTAGCTTCCCCTCCATTTGTCTAATCCTTTTTAAAGGGATGTCACCGTGGTGCGACATCTCCTCATGGTGTTCTATGTTTTAAAAAATTTTTAACCCCTCTTCTGATCAATACCTTTCAACAATGAGATCCCGTACATGCTTGTAAGCTATTTGTGGGCCATCGGATGAAACCAGGAGGGCGTCAAGAAAATCCTTCAGATACAGCTGATTTTTATTTGGGGTCAATAAATTCATTGATGAGTGACTGTATGATAATAACTTAAAACATATTTTTTAAAATGTGATTGGTCATATTATAAAAAGGTACAAATACAAATAATTTTTATAAGTTTTTTCTTTTTGTTTTCCTAAAGTGTTTGTGTTTACTTTTCACTTGAATTCTGTTCCCGTATCACATGACGGGTGTAAAACAGTTCAGAAATGATTGATGTTGGTTTCATTTTTAAATCCACAAACCTACAAAGGGGTGCCTAGACCTTTAATATCCACTGTACAGTATATCTAACATTACACACGCTGTTATTGATTGATTCACCTCTAAAACACTCCTTCATACACTACAGTACTTCGCCTCGCACAAATCAAATCTTTCACAGACGTGCACCGTACCTCGCTTGCACTTTACACTGCCAAAGTGGTTGTAATAACACACGAACATATTTTTTCACACACAGCTTATTGTCTTATTGTAAACCAAAACAAGATAAATACATATTACATTTTACAAATTGATGTCTTCTTTTTACAGATAATTTACCTTTAGCTGATGAACCAGAATTATAACACAGGAAGGAAACTGAAAAAGACGCAGTGTTCGGTGCGTGTGTGTGTGTGTGTTACAAAAAGCAAGAGTATGTGTGTATCTGTGGCTTTGCGAAGAAGCCAGTGTTAGGGTCTTTGCAGAAATGATGAGGAATGAAACTGCAACATTGCAGAGCTGCCTCTTGGGCCAAAAGAAGCTATTCAAAACCTCAGTATGCAACACTGTACATGCTGCATCTCTTTGCTGAAAGTTGAAATCCTTCACACATTTGAAAACTGATAATATTGGTAAAGGTAACAAGTTATGACTCATTGCAACAAAATGTTAATAATATGGTCAGTATAAACACAGCCCTGGAAACTATGTTAATTGTAATGCTTAGCATATTTTCCTCCATCTCTCCCAGTACCAGCCCACTGTTTCCTCTGCCATCAACATCTGTGTGATATCATGGTAATTACATGAACTGTTTTTGGTCGGACATTGAAGTAGTCATTTCTTTATATTTGTTCAATATATATTTATTAAACAAAGGCCTTGAACAATAAGAATAATTTATTTCACTTCGGAATTTATATTATTAAACATTTATGGTCAATATGACCATAATTTAAATGGATATACAATTTAGACAACACTACAGGTAAATACATACATAGAAATATCTGTAAATAAATAAGACTACTGCAAATTCACTCCATATAGGAGAATGTTAGTGTTCGGAAAACAATAAAAAATGGCTTATTGTTTATATAGGGAACAGCCAAACATCCTTAGATGATACCAAATACTTCTTCCTACACAAAGACCAAATTGGCCTTTCCAATGCACTTTTCCAATTTCCTCCGAACACTGGCCTGCCAAACATTTGAGGTGTTTATGGGAGTTTAAAAAGGCCAAAGTAATTGCTGTGGTAGTCAGACGTGAGCCGGGTTGGCTCGGATACGTTGACAAACACCCAGTCATTCTGCTCGAGCTGATGCATTGAGCCAAGGCTACTTCCGTCTGTCCACATTTCCCTGCTTCCAACTTGGCAAAAGCCTTCTCGATGATCACTCATGAGTCTTAGCAGCCGTTCTCCTCTCTTTATGTACACTATGTGGGCCAGGGAGTCCCTTTGTTTGCAGCCTTTGGATAGGAACTCCACGTGTGAATAGATGAAGTAGTGGCCCGTCTCATTCACCTGTAAACCACCGTCGCGGTACAGGATGCCATTTGTGAAAGCACGGCCGTGCCTCGACTCCCACTTCAGGGTCTTCACATTACCGTCTTGCACTTTTCCTGAATAGGGAAGAGGAAAAGATTACATTATTGTTGGCTATTAGACATGAACTCAAGGATGTTCTTGGATATCTGCTGTCCTACAAAGTTCAGGTCCAGGTAATCCAAGGGATTTAATTAGCATTTGTGTTTTTACGTATGGGAAAATCGATTGGTTTGCAATTAATGTGAGGATTGATGTACTTGTTACTTGGACACAGTTGTTCAGATTTAACTGCATTAGGATTATCAGGATGAGAGAAAATCTGCTAAATGCCTCTTTAGAATTCAGGTTTTCTTTTACTGATTAATATGCAGATGGTCTCTTTGATTATTTTGTGTTTGGGTTATATTTTGGTATTTGGATATGGTATAATTATATAACAGGATCTACTTTACCTGTCAGATGTGCAGCTGGTGCATGCTTGGGCTTCATGACAGCTTCAGGTTCAGGCACTGCAACTGCAATGAAATAATCCATGTTAGTATGCATGTCTTTGTAAGTGTGGTGGAGTCAATAGCTTATCTATATGAAGCATGACAAGGTGAGAGATTAAAAGAAGATTGTAACTTACCGACTAGCCTCTGTGGTGTACTGCTGTCAGTCTGTGGGTGTATTTCCTGTCATAAATATAGAGGAATAAATCAAACAAGGGTCGTATGATATATCTCTCTGTGTGTGTATGCATACCCAAACACACACCTGCACATCATTTCAATGCATAAATACAAATAAATTAGAATCCATATTATTGCATGATGCTCACTAAGTTTGAGTTCCTATGAAAGCGTGCATGTGTGTTGTCTGATTTAAGTACAGGATATCCTGTTCTGCTGGACTGGTGACCACAAACTTATGCAAGTGTTAAAATGCTTCACTAAATGTCAAATTGCGCATAATAACCCCAGAAAAAAAAAGGAAATGGAATCAAAGACAAAGTTTAAAATAAATTAAAATATTTCTGAATTTATTCTTAATGGAGATATGTCCAGTATTTAAATGTTTACATGTAATTTTACATATAATGATCAGTTCTCCATCATTAAAAGGTTTTTTTTTTTTTCATTTTTTTTTTTTACTCCTTATAGAGCTCGATTTAATATTTATACTAGCGGTAAGTGGTCACAGATGGCTTGACCCTTTTCTTAAAACATGTATCTGTTATAAAAGGACAAAACTAATTTTACATACAGTGATTGTAGAGAGTTTAGCAAAAACAAACAGGCAGAAAGACAGACAGACACATAAATAAATCTCACCTGTTTCAGACCTATTAGCTCTGTCTGCAACTTATTGATCTGATAGGCTCCAAGTCCCAGAGCAGCAAACACTGTCAGGAGGACCATAATCAGTAGACATCCTACAGATCCCTTTCCTCCACAGCCACTTTTCTTGGCTCGGACTTGTGCAGAAGGAAATGTCCAGCATGGGACCAGGCCAGGTTCAGTGCCTGCTGCCTGGGTCTGATGAGGAAAGCCTCTGCCAGCATCAACTGTGAACACTGGAGGGTATGTGTACCTTGGGTTATTGTGCATGTTCCCCTTCTCTGTCTTTGTCTGAATGGCTATAGAGTGAACAAGTGTCTGACACAATATAGCACCTCCTTTAAAAAAAAAACTGTCTAGTAGACACTTTGAACACTTTCCTCTCACTTCTGTTTCTTCTTCTTCTTGCTTGCCCCCTCTCTCTCTCTCTCTCTCATATCTATGTATTTGCAGAACACATGCCCTGCCTTCTGATGTTGGTGGTGACATCATGGGAAGAAAAGTCCTCTTCTCGCAAATCAGTCAGCCCTCAAATCAGTCACATCATTAGCTAGACCTTTAATTTGCATGGTCTTTTATTTTGTTATGTTGTTTAATTAAAACATTTCATTAGCCCACCCGAAACAGACAAAAAATAATATATACTCAATTTATCAAATCAGGAACTGCTATATACAGAGCCAGTGACATGATTGTTTTGTTTTTTTTTAAATTCATTAATGTATTTAGACCACAAGGCTACCTATATCTTGATCTATTTGGTGGATATTGTAAAAATGATTGAGAGGAAGGTTTGATCTTTCTGGACCACAAAAACTTTATCAGTTTACTTCAATCTTGGAATGAAAACACAGTAGAGTTGCCCGTAGGTGTAGACCACTGAATTCCCATTAGCCCACATCATAATAAGCTAATTCTCAAAGCAAATGTTTTTCCATGTTCCTGTGAACAATATGTATGATGTTCACACAAAAATGAATAATAATAAGTAAATGTGGGGCCACGAGTTATCTGATTCAAAAAATTCACTAAAGGCTTTGAGATATTATCTTGCAGCCTTAGTATAATGACTCACCCTATAAAAATATAAACACAACAGATTCAACTCTCAATTTTCTTTCAGTAATTGCTCGTTTTTGACAGTTTGAGAGCTGGGTTCAGTCAAAAATTCTCATTATGTAATACTGTATGATGCTTTCCAGGGTTTTCACAGTATGGTATTTTCATGGGATTATAGGTCTTCATGGTAACCCTGACACTATCATGGTTTTAATATGGAACTTTACATGAAGCCCTGTGGTATGTTAATGTAGCAATGTTTATTACTAATTTACTGATCTACTCTAATTTTTACTTTGGTGCTTACTGGTAACTATACATATAATATATATAGTGTGGGTAGGTGTGTGGGTGGATGTGTGTGTGTTCTTCCATATAACTAAACATATTTATACATGCTCTAGTGACCTCAATGTAAATCTCAGTCATTTGCACCTCAAAAATGGTTCCATCAGTTAGTTGGGAAATTAAACCCAAAAGTGAGCTTTCACTGATGCAGTGACTCTTAAAAGCTTAGTCATATCACTTCTAAAAATGTTTACTACTGCAAAAGGTTTGCAAAAATACCTTTTTAGTTCTAAAGAGTGTGATTGTGCTTTAGAGTTATGACTGGTTTGTTGATCTGTCCTAGGTAAAAATCACATGCATATTTAAGTTATGATAAAATTATGCGGCATGTTATTTTTCAGCATAACCCCACACCTTTTTCCTCTTATACATTTCCTCTTTTCACCATTTTTTTTTGTCGATTAATATGTACAAGTTAGAAAATGCCTGAGTGCAGTACTTGGTTATAGGCTTTGTTTCAGAGCAGCCAAAAATGTTTTGTTGGTCACTAGATGGTCAGATTATTTTCGAATGACCTAGAAAGCATTTATTCTGAAAATTCAGTGTGTGCACACCAAAGACCACCAACATCCTGTCAGTCTACATGTGCAGTCAGATAAGGGTGACACTCTGTACATACTAGACGACGTCTCAGTGAGCGCTCTGAGAGGAGTATCAACTCGAATTCAACTCGATTCACATTTCTACTAAATTAAAGTAACGCTATTCGCAGTGTTCTCTTCCCAATACTAAAACATCAGTTCATTGTTTATGTAAACAGTGATGTAGCAGAATAAAGACAGTTTCACAAACCCTACAGACAACCACGAAGGAACAGAAGCTTCCACATGAAACATGATCTGTGTGTATGTGTACATTTGCGTGAGTTTGCAGTCTTGCACGCTGCATTCTCAGGGGTCTGCATGAGAACAGAGTGGGTGGTGAGGTGGAGATTCGTGGTGTGGTTTGAGCCTGAAATAAGAGAGAGGCACAACTTTAACCTGTGGCCTTTATGGTGCATATCCTCCAGACACAGACACACACAGGCGCACACATGCGCACACACACGCGCGCATGCATACACAGTTTACTGGAACAGGCAGCTCAATTTTGTGAGGTTTTCCTCATATGTCTTTGTTCATCTTCAACACAAATTCTTTGGAAGACGAATTATGTCACATGGTTATACTTTTTTTCTTCTTCTGTCCACCACTGCAGCCCCATCATTTTTTTGTTCTACATTTCTTTAGCCACACCAAACCCGTATTCTAAGAAACGGTTTCCTACAAGCACTCTTCTTGTTTCAGCATGTGATCGAGATGGAAATTGAAAGTTAAGGCCAGTTTACCCCTGTGTAATGACTTCTATCGCCCTCAGAATTTAATTATTAAGAAAGGGGTTAATTATCCTCTTTGTGATTAAAATGAATTCCATCATATTACGCAGAAAAACAGAAGGTGCGGTGATGAGCTATTGAAGATATGTCACGCTAACGGAAGATTTTTGTCACAGCTGTTGATGCATATAGCGTAAATGACAGTCATGTCTGAAACTTGGGGAATTACATTTTCCCATGCCAAACTGGTGCGGGAACCCTGTATATATTAGTATTTTCATAACATACGCAAGACTACAGTCTGAACAATGTCAACATCAGGTTGTATGTAGATTTTCATGTGTAACTGCATCACATGCTGATTGCTATGTTAGTTGAAGATAGATATAATTGAATAATGCTATAAATATATATATATATATATATATATATATATATATATGTATATATATGTATGTATATGTACATATGTATATGTATGTATATATATATATATATATATATATATATATATATATATATATATATATATATATATATATATATATATATATATATATATATATATATATATATATATATATATATATATATATATATATATATATATATATATATATATATATATATATATATATATATATATATATATATATATATATATATGTATATATATATACACGTGTATATATATATATATATATATATATATATATATATATATATATATATATATATGTATAGTACATGTATATAATGACATGAGATCAGATGTAATGCATGATGTAATTATGAAGGAAACTCTTACATGATGTATTATGAAGGTAGAGGTTCAGAGAGTTTCATTTCTCCACTTACAAATATGGGAAACCCTGTCCCTGAGTGAGTGAGTGTGTGTCAGTGAAGCCACATGTCCTATTAAACTCTTGCTACTGACAAAGGCTTCATTTCCCCGAAATGCTGCACACTAAGCGGTTCCCATTGCTGAAGAAAAAAGGAAGAATGGTTTTGGGGTCGGCGTAGGATGCCTTACAAGCGAACAGACTAGTGGGGTGTGTGTGCACTTTATTCAGACGCATTACCCGCCGCTCTCTCTCTCTGAGTCAGCATAACTCTGCTTACTGATAATTCAGTAAGATGCATATGTGGTTGAACAGCTTTTGTGGTGGGGTCATTATGTAATCTCTCCATATTTTGAGCTTTTCTGTCTCAGTGTGAAACTGCTGAAATGAAGTAAAAAAGACACCCACTCAGGTAGAGCCTCGACACACCACCATCACACTGGTGATGTGTTTCAGAAAAGACGTTACACCAGTTAAACCAACAAAGTCATTCTGAAGCTCATTAGGTTCTGGGTCTGAAAAGAGTAGCGTGACTGAAATCGACAAAAACGAGACAAAGACGGAAAACATTTCTGATTTTTCCAACTCTTAATGCTTGAAATGCTCAAATGCTGAATTTTCATTACCAGTGAAAATAATTTATTAGCAATCGATTTATTACAGCTACATACAATATCAGTTTTTTTGTAAACAAAATAAAAACAAAAATCTATATTAACAAACCAATGTGAACACAGGAATGCAAAAAACTTCAAGTCTCTTCATCTGAGGAAGATGAGTAGCAGCCCACCAGTCCCAACACATGTTCTGTCTTACCTTCAGTGCATGAGAGAGGTTCGGTCTGCTTACTCTCTGCCAGTCCTGGAACTTGTGTTAAAGCTGAGCTGTGCAGGTTGGGGAGGCCTTTATGCAGGACATGAGCCAGGGTGTTTCGTTCATTCTGCTGTCCTGAGGAAGCTACCCGAGACCCAGCTACTGCTATTGCCAGCCTGGAGTGGTCAAAGGAGAGTGGAAGATCCTGGTCTGGAAGATCAGAGCGGTGTGTAGGATCTGGCTCTGATGAGTTACATATATCCAGCTTATTTTTGGTAGCTGTGGCACAACTTTCTTGATAACTGGTTTGAACACCAGAATCAGGGGCACAGAGTCTCTTGCCTGTAAAAAAGTATGAGAATGTTAGCTTGTGCAAGTTCATCATGGCACACTGGAAATTATTATTTAATGTACACTGAATTTCATTGTTGGGAAACTGTAGTTTAAATATGTAAAATATGCACCAGTACAAATAAATCACACTGACTAACCAGTGCACTGATCTCCGTTAGAGTCTGTCCTCCTCTTAGTGTACGCTCTGGGACTCCACAGCTGGTGTTTACAGCTGGGGTCTAAAAAGCGCAGTTTGTTAAGGTAAGCCTTGTACTCTTTTTCCAGTCGCTCAATTTGCTGCTGGAACTCTGCTATCTTCCTCTCTGGGTAGTGGGACAACTGGGACTGCTACAAGTACATCAGAGAGTGAGGTTAAGGAAAAGAAAGAGCATTGTGGGACGTACTTTCCCCCCCAAAAACTCTTCATTTTTAACATTCAAACATTTAGCATTTTATATCTTCACTGAACTATTAAAATACTCAATGTGAGCAGTCGCTTTGGTGGATTTGTAGGAACTTATATTTAGATAATATATCACTTTTCAACATGACTATTGCATTTTATGAGAAGATTAAAGGGGCTCCAGGAATTTAATCATCATCGATTTAATAATATTTCCAAAAACAGCATGTCCTGAAGTACCACAGCTATTTTAATTTATTAATGAACTACTTTTGAGCTGTTTATGGTCACATTTTACTGCAGTCTGTGCAACACCAGCAAGACAAGTTCCTGTTTTAACTTATAGCAACTAGAAACAGTATTTCCTTCAAGTCTTATTAATTTTCTCTGCAAGTTAGACAAACCAGAAAAAAAACAGGAGAATTTCTGTGTTGGGGGAAAAAAAGCCCTTACTCTTTCAAAGCTCTGATACTGGAGACTCTTTCCATAAATATGTCCTTAAAGAACACTTTACCGTAACAGATTATACAGTTTTCATTGTTAAATCAAGTCCCTTGGACAAACCCTGTTTGTTCAATAGATCTAATTTTTAAGAACCAGACCCCAGAATACCAGCCACTGCACTCTCCTGGGCCTGCCCTCTCATCTCACCCTCTTGTGCTCAGTTGCTATGATTAGTGGTCATGATGTATTCATTGTGGAATAAAACAAGAATATGCAGTTCTTGTTACATATTTTAATCCATTTGAAATAACCGTGAGGTTGGACTAGCATCAAATGAGCATTCTGAGGCTAATTCATTATGCAAATTGACCTCAGTAACAAGACCTAGCCTATTTTTCTTGTGCAGTCAGGTCTGCCGGACATATTGCCTTGGCCCAGAACAAACCAAATATACATATTAAAAAAGTTACTTAATATAATATTTAATTTAGTAATTAGCCACTTTATTAGTAAGTGGCTGTCTGTGAAAACTGCACAACAAGCGAAAAAAAATAGAGGAAATATGAACTTTTCTGATGAGTTAGAAATAACGCATAGGTCTAGACCAATACAGCGGATCTGTATTTCAGTTGTGGTTTCATTTTGTCTTTTTCTTTCTTTAATTTCCACTGAATATCCTGCATGTCAATACTAATAAGAAGATGAGTAAATGCATTATACCGATTGCTAAACAGCGCATTATTGTGTTATTGCTATATGTTTGTTATGGTACATGATAACATATGTTGCGTGCATATC